>NC_134487.1:306301854-306483747 GCF_040206685.1 Ascaphus truei | reverse complement strand
AAAGGCGGTGAGGATAGTGGCAGCTCGCAGGACCAGTTAAAGCCAGTTAAATGACCTTGCTGGTGGCAAAAGTAATGTTACTCTGGGAAGGGGACTCATTCAGTATTGGCTCCTGGAGGGAGGTCTAAGACCTGGAAAGCGGTTACTATTCCAGGCTGCTGCGGCCGGAACGGTTGTGACGTTCGTGGTGGAATTGGTGAAGGCGGTGCCATTCCAGACTAGGCTCAATTGGTGTGGTGGATACCTTCCGATGGGGGCTCTGTGCATTCAGATTCAGGTACTGAATGGCTAGATGAGCACGAGCTGAGCGAATCCCTCGAGCTCCGGTTGATGTGAGTGAAGCAAACTGCTGGGTCCCTAGTGTGGGATAAATGTGAGATATTTACCTGTTGTAATAAATAAAGCTGTGGACGTTAATTTCTCCCAAGAAGTTGTATGTGTGTTTATTGGGAATGGGAGAGGGGTCCAGCTCGAGGCGTGGAAGTTGTATGATGTGTTTATTGGGAATGGGAGAGGGGTCCACCTCGAGGCGTGGAAGTTGTATGGTGTGTTTTATTGGGAAGGGGAGAGGGGTCCAGCTCGAGGCGTGGAAGTTGTATGGTGTGGTTATTGGGAATGGAGAGGGGTCCAGCTCGATGGGGGTGGAAGTTGTATGGTGTGGTTATTGGGAATGGGAGAGGGGTCCAGCTCGAGGTGTGGAAGTTGTATGGGGTGGTTATTGGGAATGGGAGAGGGGTCCAGCACGAGGCGTGGAAGTTGTATGGTGTATTTATTGGGAATGGGAGAGGGGTCCAGCTCAAGGCGTGGAAGTTGTATGGTGGGTTTATTGGGAATGGAGAGGGGTCCAGCTCGGGCGTGGAAGTTGTATGGTGTGTTTATTGGAAATGGGAGAGGGGTCCAGCTCGGGCGTGGAAGTTGTATGGTGTATTTATTGGGAATGGGAGATGGGTCCAGCTCGGGGCGTGGAAGTTGTATGGTGTGTTTATTGGGAATAGGAGAGGGGTCCAGCTCAAAACATGGAAGTTGTATGGTGTGTTTATTGGGAACGGGAGAGGGGTCCAGCTCGAGGCGTGGAAGTTGTATGGTGTATTTATTGGGAATGGGAGAGGGGTCCAGCTCGAGGCGTGGAAGTTGTATGGTGTGTTAATTGGGAACGGGAGAGGGGTCCAGCTCGAGGCGTGGAAGTTGTATGGTGTATTTATTGGAATAGGAGAGGGGTCCAGCGCGAGGCGTGGAAGTTGTATGGTGTGTTAATTGGGAATGGGAGAGGGGTCCAGCTCGGGGCGTGGAAGTTGTATGGTGTGTTAATTGGGAATGGGAGAGGGGTCCAGCTCGGGCGTGGAAGTTGTATGGTGTATTTATTGGGAATGGGAGAGGGGTCCATCTCGGGGCGTGGAAGTTGTATGGTGTGTTAATTGGGAACGGGAGAGGGGTCCAGCGCGAGGCGTGGAAGTTGTATGGTGTGTTATTGGGAATGGGAGAGGGGTCCAGCTCGAGGCGTGGAAGTTGCATGGTGTGTTTATTGGGAATAGGAGAGGGGTCCAGCTCGGGGCATGGAAGTTGTATGGTGTATTTATTGGTAATGGGAGAGGGGTCCAGCTCGAGGCATGGAAGTTGTATTGGTGTGTTTATTGGGAATGGGAGAGGGGTCCAGCTCGAGGCGTGGAAGTTGTATGGTGTGTTTTATTGGGAATGGGAGAGGGGTCCAGCTCGAGGCGTGGAAGTTGTATGGGGTGTTATTGGGAATGGGAGAGGGTCCAGCTCGAGGCGTGGAAGTTGTATGATGTATTTATTGGGAATGGGAGGGGGGTCCAGCTCGAGGCGTGGAAGTTGTATGGTGTATTATTGGGAATAGGAGAGGGGTCCAGCGCGAGGCGTGGAAGTTGTATGGTGTGTTAATTGGGAATGGGAGAGGGGTCCAGCTCGGGGCGTGGAAGTTGTATGGTGTGTTAATTGGGAATGGGAGAGGGGTCCAGCTCGGGGCGTGGAAGTTGTATGGTGTGTTAATTGGGAATGGGAGAGGGGTCCAGCTCAGGTGTGGAAGTTGTATGGTGTATTTATTGGGAATGGGAGAGGGGTCCAGCTCGGGGCGTGGAAGTTGTATGGTGTGTTAATTGGGAACGGGAGAGGGGTCCAGCGCGAGGCGTGGAAGTTGTATGGTGTGTTTATTGGGAATGGGAGAGGGGTCCAGCTCGAGGCGTGGAAGTTGCATGGTGTGTTTATTGGGAATAGGAGAGGGGTCCAGCTCGAGGCGTGGAAGTTGTATGTGTGTTTATTGGGAATAGGAGAGGGGTCCAGCTCGGGGCATGGAAGTTGTATGGTGTATTTATTGGTAATGGGAGAGGGGTCCAGCTCGAGGCATGGAAGTTGTATGGTGTGTTATTGGGAATGGGAGAGGGGTCCAGCTCGAGGCGTGGAAGTTGTATGGTGTGTTTATTGGGAATGGGAGAGGGGGTCCAGCTCGAGGCGTGGAAGTTGTATGGGGTGTTTATTGGGAATGGGAGAGGGGTCCAGCTCGAGGCGTGGAAGTTGTATGATGTATTTATTGGGAATGGGAGGGGGTCCAGCTCGAGGCGTGGAAGTTGTATGGGGTGTTTATTGGGAATGGAGAGGGGTCCAGCTCGAGGCGTGGAAGTTGTATGGGGTGTTTATTGGGAATGGGAGAGGGGTCCAGCTCGAGGCGTGGAAGTTGTATGATGTGTTTATTGGGAATGGGAGAGGGGTCCAGCTCGAGGCGTGGAAGTTGTATGATGTATTTATTGGTAATGGGAGAGGGGTCCAGCTCGAGGCGTGGAAGTTGTATGGTGTGTTTATTGGGAACAGGAGAGGGGTCCAGCTCGAGGCGTGGAAGTTGTATGGTGTGTTTATTGGGAATGGGAGAGGGGTCCAGCTCGAGGCATGGAAGTTGTATTGTGTGTTTATTGGGAATGGGAGAGGGGTCCAGCTCGAGGCGTGGAAGTTGTATTGTGTGTTTATTGGGAATGGGAGAGGGGTCCAGCTCGAGGCGTGGAAGTTGTATGGGGTGGTTATTGGGAACGGGAGAGGGGTCCAGCTCGAGGCGTGGAAGTTGTATGGGTGGTTATTGGGAATGGAGAGGGGTCCAGCTCGGGGCGGGGAAGTTGTATGATGTGTTTATTGGGAATGGGAGAGGGGTCCAGCTCGAGGTGTGGAAGTTGTATGGTGTGGTTATTGGGAATGGGAGAGGGGGTCCAGCACGAGGCGTGGAAGTTGTATGGGGTGGTTATTGGGATTGGAGAGGGGTCCAACTCGAGGCGTGGAAGTTGTATGGGGTGGTTATTGGGATTGGGAGAGGGGTCCAACTCGAGGCGTGGAAGTTGTATGGGGTGGTTATTGGGATTGGGAGAGGGGTCCAGCTCGAGGCGTGGAAGTTGTATGGTGTGTTTATTGGGAATGGGAGAGGGGTCCAGCTCGAGGCGTGGAAGTTGTATGGTGTGGTTATTGGGAATGGGAGAGGGGTCCAGCTCAGGGCATGGAAGTTGTATGGTGTGTTTATTGGGAATGGGAGAGGGGTCCAGCTCGAGGCGTGGAAGTTGTATGGTGGGTTTATTGGGAACGGAGAGGGGTCCAGCTCGAGGCGTGGAAGTTGTGTGGTGTGTTTATTGGGAACGGAGAGGGATCCAGCTCAAGTCGTGGAAGTTGTATGGTGTATTTATGGGAACGGGGGGGGGGTCCAGCTCGAGGCGTGGAAGTTGTATGGTGGGTTTATTGGAACGGAGAGGGGTCCAGCTCGAGGCGTGGAAGTTGTGTGGTGTGTTTATTGGGAACGGAGAGGGGTCCAGCTCGAGGCGTGGAAGTTGTGTGGTGTGTTTATTGGGAACGGAGAGGGATCCAGCTCAAGTCGTGGAAGTTGTGTGGTGTATTTATTGGGAACGGGGGGGGGGGGGGGTCCAGCTTGGGTAAGTTATGGAAATTGAAGGTAAAAAATATAGGTGCAAAATAGCGCTCATGCAAACAATGATATTTTAAAAAACCTGTGATACAAAGTCCAATAGGTAGTCCTGGAGCTGCCCAAAGAGGTTATTCTGGTATCTCCCAACCAGACTTGGAATTGTGGAAGAAAATACCTCCTGTGGCGCTGAGGCAAGGATAAGGATAGGATTGTAGACAACACTGCAATGGTGCATTACCCAGGGACAACAATGGATTATAAATAAAGAGAGCAGTTTAATATGATACAATTGAACCATACATTATAAAAACACAATAACTACAATAAAAACTTCCATGTGCCTCTGCACTTGAACAATGAATCTTGAAACTTGCTCCGCCTTAATACAAATTAGAATCCTACTCACCAAAAGTGACTAGGACATTTGCATTTGTTTAAGGGTCTTTTCGCCAGGAAAACCGCTCGCCGTGGGGTGAATTATGCCAGTCACTGAAGGAGGATCACCTTCTATGCTCGGAGTCTGCTTGCTGCCAGAGTCTGGTCGATCAACTCCTCTGCTGACGTCACCACTCAGATTTCACTGCTACGGTGTCCCTGCGATGCCAAAAAACCTCCAACGCGTTTCGAAACTCCAAATAGTGTGTTTCTTCGTTAGGAAATTGAAGGACACCAACAAACACAGAATTCAAACAAACATTAGCACTGATTTTGCCACAAAATAAACACTGAACACTGAAAACTGGAATCATATATTTTTGTTCAGACCTGTGACACAGGTTATAAAATAATACTAAGGCTACTAAATGGTGTATGTAAAGGTTTCTTTCCCCCCCACCATTGTATATCAGCACTGTGTATTCTACGGAAAGCCCTGAAACTGCTGCCCACTGTTTATCTTTCTAAATGTCCATTTCCGAGAATAATCAATGCTCGTGTTTTCTCTCTGCGTATGCAGACTTAGCAACCACAAGCAGTCTAATCGTGCGCCAGTAATTCCCAGTAATTCCCTTATTACTATCGTTATTGTAAGGGAATTGGTTTTCAGCAGCACCCCACCGTATAAAAAAAAAATTGCCATACAGTAAAAGAACTTATGATCATATTCACCAAACTACTGTATACCAAGACAAAGAAAAATAGTGAAGCACGTTCAAAAAGCTTTCAAGCAAGAACCATGTGGTGAGATATGCACTTAAATGCAAGGGCCTGCGTTCAGGCACTGACAGGTATCTTTGTTCCTTCTCACTCCTTCTGCACAGCAGAAGACAAAAAAGAACCGACAGGCAAAACGGAGCGCCTTCTTAAAAAGTGCGTTTATAAAGCGGTTTTCATAAAGGTATTTCCACACAAGTATACAAGTCACTTCCGGTTCTTGGGTGCTGATAAACCCCTGAGGAAGAAAGAACCTCCTTCAAAACGCGTAGGGTGACGGAGAACCGGATACTGTGTGGCACCAAAAAAACGGAAGTGACGCGAGACGCCGGCTGGAACGGCGTGGAGAGTCGTGGCTACTGGGGGGTGGAAGAAACTCCATGAACTGGTTCTCTTACTGATGTATACTCTGTATACTTGTGAGGAAATACCTTTATGAAAACCGCTTTATAAACGCACTTTTTAAGAAAGCGCTCCGTTTTGCCTGTCGGTTCTTTCCTGTCTTCTGCTGCAGAGAAGGAGTGAGAAGGAACAAAGATACCTTTCAGTGCCTGAACGCAAGCCCTTGCATGTAAGTGCATATCTCACCATATGGGTCTTGCTTGAAAGCTTTTTGAACGTGCTTCACTATTTTTCTTTTCTCTTTGTCTTTTTTTATTTGTGGTTCACTGAATTATTCTCCTGAAAATATCATCGTTGGAACTGGGAACAGTTTCTTTTTATTCATGCAGCACATTAGATGTATTATTGTATATGTTGTTTAGACCTCATCAAAATTTGTTTTTAGCGCATCCTAGGTTTGCTTGTATTACTGTAAACTGAGCCAACTTACAGCACATAAAACACCTTCCAGAACATTCAAAATTGTGATAACTAAGTTGTTGGATGCGTTAGAAATGCTTAGTAAATGGGGCCATAGTCATCTACAATTTTTAATAGCCGTCTAATTACGTAACATATCTTTAATACGTTTGCAATTTGTACACAGAAGCCGCTCTCTGAAAAGCAAAATACCTCGTTATTACAAAAAGTAACAGTAATTATTTACAGGCTTCTATCTAACTATGGTAATAATGCAACACATATTGAGCACATTTATTGTGAAGATTCACATGTAAAACTGTTAAAGAATTATTTCTAAATGATGGGAGTGTTATGTGAATATGAGCTAAATCCAGTTCTGCATCCATTCTTGTTTACCAGACGAGGAGGGATCTGGTGGTTTTCTCCCATGCGCTGGGACAGAAGGTGAGATGTGGGGTCCCTGGCACACGCAGACCTCTTCTTTACACTGCATAGAGGAGTGGGCATCTGGCGCTGGGCAGAGATAGTTCATGCCTGACGGTGGTCAGGTTCCTTTGTACACTGAGAGACTGATTAAGAGCCTCCTCCTCCGTCACTGTATAAAGTCAGTCAGTATATCATCATCGTCATCATCATCAACTCCACGCTGACTGCTGAGGAGGGAACTATATAGTCATCCCTCGAGCTCCATACAGCGCACGTCCTCACCCTTTATCTTGATGTTATACGGTTACAGTCAGACACTCGCACTAGGGAATAGGATAATTAATGCTCAACATGGCAATTAGAAGCCCTAGCTGCCTACAAACAGTGTGCCTTAGGCGTCCGCGTCCCCAGTGTAGGCCGTGGCGCGTGTGCGGCAGGTAACACGGGGGCCGTAACTGAGTACACTCGAATTCCCAGGCTTAGATACCACACCAAATATCACTCACTATCAACTCAAACTCCATTAGGTTAACTGTGTATTTCTGTCATTGTGGCAATTTTGTTGAAGAGCGCACTTTTCTCACCACAAATCTACACAAATCTACAGCACATCATTAGTGGAAACGGTTTGGTGAATTTGTTTTGCGAATGTTGACAACTTCATGTCGTCAAAAGTCCAAAATTGGCCAGTACCGCACGCTTCTACGCATGGCCTTCCATGTGTAATCACTACACCTCTATCCTTATTCTATAGTTCTTCACACAATGATCACATGGAAACAGAAGAGCTCTGCACATAAACCCAGGTAATCACCTAAAGTCGAATGTGAAGTAATGCGGAAGGCAGAAGTATAATCATTTGCATGTGTCCTGATTTGGGTAACATTGTAGAGCAGAAGTACATATACAGTGTTGCAGCCACACTAAGTTTAGTCATATGAAACAGAAGACATTCAAATCATTTTTCAGTGTTGACAAAATGCGAATACGTTTAAACCCTTTGAGTGCCGGAGTGGTCCCAGAGTGCCCCAGCCCCGCCTCACATTGCGGTCATGTGACTGCTCCTCCAATGACAGGAGGAGATCCTCTGTTCCAGCCGGATCACTGTTAAAGCTTCACAGGAGATCCTCTGTTCCAGCCGGATCACTTTCAGGGCTTCACAGGTGTAACGCAGTGCTGCCCGCAGACCAGACCCGTCCCTTGTACTGAGGTGGGGCGTAAGATACACGCACCCGCAGCAGAAAGGAGCGTGTCCGGAGTGTGGTATTTGCGTGGCCAGGCCAGGAGACTATAGCGATAGTACTTGCCGGATCCGGGGAGTAGAAATGCCTTAGTGGTTGCCGTAGCCGAGTTCAGGGAGCAGAGAGGTCCGGGTGGTCGAGGTGCAAGCCGAGTTCGGGGACGAGAGATGCAGCGTAGTCAGGAGGACGCCGGGGTCGAGAGCCAGAGAGGGTAGTCAGACAAGCCGGATCAGAACCTGAGAAGCACTGTAACAGAGAGAGGGGTAAAGCACACATCCAACAGAGCTGAGACTATGCAGAGCGATGTGCAACAGGGAGAACAGGGGTTATAAAGGTGGGCTGACCAATGGAAGGTGGAGGCGGGGCTGGAGGAGCGTGTGGAGCAGCACCGGATAGGTTGTGCTGATGAGTGACAGTTGTGAACAGCTGAGAGGCAGGGGAGTGCGACCGTGAGACGCGCGAGTGCCGGAGGCGTGGTCTAAGCCCCAGAGGGCTGAATAAATTATCTCTGCCTGACGCGCGCTCTGTAAGGCTGGAGAGCGCCGGTGCAGGTCTCATGGCAGCCGCATGTTTACCCGCTGTGTGCGGAGTAGCGGCTGCCCGGCGGGGTTACCGACGGAGAGGGGCCGGAGCGGAGACAACGGGGACCGCGGGTGGTAAGGGGGGTCACGATGCGACCGCCGTGACCCCCGATTCCTCACAACAGGAGATCCTCTGTTCCAGCCAGGCTCCGCAGCAGCACAGAACGCAATCTCCATTAAAACATTTGCAGAAAGCCCATAGGTGTCACCTTTACATCACGGGACACCTAGAGTGCCAGACCCCATGAGGGACTTCACGGGGCATCCAAAGGGTTAAAAAGGGTTAAATTATCTACAGCATTCCTGTTAAAAAGAGAAATGAAGGAGAATAGTACTGACCCGAGAAAAATCAAAGGTTTAACTACTGTATGTTATCACTGTGATTATCAATTCCCGTTTCTGTTTAACATACTTTATGGAAATCTGCCTGTCCCTCCTGCGGGCAGCTACAGTGTGAGCGCGCCGCCTTACTGTAAGCCATCACGGCTCAGGCTGCTTCCATGTGGCTAATACCAGACATACTACTCGTAGCCTCGCTGTAACCTGATGCCACCGGATATTTCTAAACCAGAGAGAACAGTTACTAACTCACCATGCTACCATACAAAGGAGTTCTGGTATTAAATTCATTGCGGCCCTTCTAGCAGCTACGGGGTTAAAGGTATAATCTTGACGACAAAACGTTTTGAAGAACACAAAGGAATTTGCAGATTAAATAAACATGTTATTCATGTTAATGAAGCCTTTAAAAATATAATATAAACTATACACTGCATCCATTACATCGTCTGGGGAATAATAATAATAATAATAAATCTGGACTCTGGATTCTAAGTATTGGTCTGACACCGAAAAATACATTTAAATCCAGTAGATAGAATAAAGAGATAGAATAGAATAAAACGTCAGATTTAATAATCGGTTATATTGAATATCAGGTATTGTTTCTCTATAAAGTGCTTGTTTTTTTGATGATGATAGTTTCAATAAATAGATAAGTACAGTCGCTACCTGTCACATGGCCTGTGTTTTCCTGGCTTGTTTTAGTTAAATCGGAGGAGTTTGTGATACATCAGTCACTGCAGCTAGCAAGTCAATAAGCGTTTTCCCAGGCCCAGTACTGATGTCTTTGCCCGACCTGGGGAACCTGTTTGTTGAAGGGGGAGAGAAAGCAGTGAATGTCTGACGTGCTTCTCTGTAGGACAGGCTTTTATTGTCTTCCCATGAAGAGAGATATCGTATGAACCTGGAAATGTGCACTTAACTATCAATGCTTCTTCTAACCAGAAGCCCAAGGACTTCTAAATATTGTACAAGAACTTATTTTTGTATTATATTTATATTTATTGTCTCATGTGGATGCCATCACGTAATAAATATTATGATTATTTTAAAGGGATGTTACATAGTTACATAGTTACATATACATTGCAAGGGGGGGCGGCAGAATTTCCAAGGGGGCGTGGCGGTTACAGAGGTCCCGCTCTGTCCCCCAAGGCACTTAAATTAAGTGCCAGGGGGATCGCACTTGGCCTCTGCAGCTTTTCCTACCTGATTTTCGGCGACACATCGTTATAATAACCGGCGTCATGGCAACATGACGTCATATGACCCCACAACGTCATTTGACGCCGGAGCCAGGCAGGAGGGGGGGCGCGAGTCAGGAGGTGAACAGGCAGGGGGCGCAGGGTCAAAACTTTGCACACAACTGTCATATAGTTGCATATAGTTACATATAGTAACTAGTCACTACATTATAGAACACGCATCCAGCTCTGTCCCTGTTCATGTAGTTAGAAGCGTTTCTTTTAAATGATTAGTCTGTTGCCCGGAGGAGCTAAGAGAATAGGGGGTGCAGAATATTGTACCGCCGCCACGGTGGAGACCACCCAATGATACACATTAGCACCAAGATGTGACACAGTCAAGCTGAACTAAAACTTGTTACCCATCACTGATACATATATATCACCCAGATTGTCACAGCAGTAGAAATTAACGCTTAGCAATACTATGCGCAATCCAGACTCAAAAAATGAACATAGAGACAACTCGGGGGGCACTTCGCACTTCTCAGATCCCCACGGCTACCCACTCGGGAGGCACTTCTCAGATCCCCACGGGTACCCACTCGGGGGGTACTTCTCAGATCCCCACGGGTACCCACTCGGGTACTTCTCAGATCCCCACGGGTACGCACTCGGGTACTTCTCAGATCCCCACGGGTACCCACTCGGGGGGTACTTCTCAGATCCCCACGGGTACCCACTCGGGGGGTACTTCTCAGATCCCCACGGGTACCCACTCGGGTACTTCTCAGATCCCCACGGGTACCCACTCGGGGGGTACTTCTCAGATCCCCACGGGTACCCACTCGGGAGGCACTTCTCAGATCCCCACGGGTACCCACTCGGGTACTTCTCAGATCCCCACGGGTACCCACTCGGGTACTTCTCAGATCCCCACGGGTACGCACTCGGGTACTTCTCAGATCCCCACGGGTACCCACTCGGGGGGTACTTCTCAGATCCCCACGGGTACCCACTCGGGTACTTCTCAGATCCCCACGGGTACGCACTCGGGTACTTCTCAGATCCCCAAGGGTACGCACTTGGGTACTTCTCAGATCCCCACGGGTAGCCACTCGGGGGGTACTTCTCAGATCCCCACGGGTACCCACTCGGGGGGTACTTCTCAGATCCCCACGCTTTGAATATTTGTTATAAGTCCTATGTGGGATAACTATAGATGGGAAAGTATATTGAAGTGAACCCATCATAAGTATTTGACCGTTATATATAAACTTATCCACAGCTGAGTAACGAGTGGCGCCACACCCATGTGAGTGCTTACACAGGGACCTAGGCTCAGGCACGAACACCTTTCTATAAGGACGGTCACCTCCTAGTGCATCAGGATCTAGTTTGTTGGTACAGAGGGTTTCCTTCCCTACATACATCCTTGTCTTGCCGGACAAACAACATATGATTACCAATCAGAGCATGTATGGGAGGTAGAGGAAGCCTCTAGCACTCAAACTATAGGTACGTTTGAGGCTGTGATATACAGCCCCCTTAAATTCATACAGAGGCATTTAACCCTTTGAGCGCCAAATGGTGTCAACACAAGTGACATCACTCAGACACTGGCAACATTTTAATTAGTCCAATAATTTTTCGGCTGTTCGCGTTTAAGTGTTTATCTACTCACATATTTATTTTACTTGGTAACCATTAAACATTACGTTTTAATCACTTTATTATCATATACCTCCTACATAGGGGTACTGGAGTGCTCACCAAACTGGTATTTATTCCTCTCGTTTTGAGTTCCCCAGGGAGGCGCTCGCGGCTTTTTCACTTATATTATAGTTTCCAATGGTTGTGGGAATGTGCTCTCCTTTGCTCTCAATGCTTGGATTTAATTCCAGACCCCTACCAGGGCTACATTCAGGGGTGCACCTTATACCGAGGCTCCCATTACCGGTCACCCTGTGCAGGCCCCTCTATCCCCTACATTGGTGATCTGGTGTGCATAGGCGTGGTATTGGCATTAGAGCATTCGCAATGTGGCGCTCCCCCCCCCCCCCAGTGAGTCCCTGTTCTAGGGCTCCCTGGCACTCAGTGACCACCCACGTTCCTCCTGTAGCAAAGGGGTATTAATCTTCCTCTACACAGCAGCGGCGCTTCTTGGGTGAGGGGCACTTTCCCCAACTATAAAATAATAAATGCTGACCATACTCTTACACATATAAGACAAACACTTAACATGATGAGACTCCTCCTCATATCCTCCAGGAGCCCAGGGCCCAGAAGCCTTTGCAGCTCCATATATTCCCTTGGATGGATGTCACAACCCCACCCCTGTTACTGGGCAGATTAAGGACGGGCTTAGTCTATGAGTTACTCTACGGCTGCGATTATAGTGCGTGTGCGGCACGAACAAAATGCCGCAGCTCTATCGGGCTGGCCATAGCGTGAGATGAAGATCGCCCGGCTGGCAGAATTTTGAGCCGACAAATAATTTCGTTTTTACGTACAAAGGCCACGTCACGTAAGCAGTCTAGTCAATGAGGGCGAACCAGCCTGGTGATGCCTCTGCCACGCCTCCATGTACAGTGCGCATATCGCTCGGGTGACAGGTGCGCACGACGCCATGCGCTCAGTCGCGTGCCTGTGCCTGTACTATAAACGATGCCTATGTCAGGTGATCCTTCCAGCATGTTCTGGAAGAAAGGAGAAGCCAGGCACCGGACCAAACACTTAGCAACATTCACATCCTGACTAAGTTGCAACATTTGTACCTTACTAGGATTAGCTCCCTAACTCCTGAGCTCTTAGTATAGCGTGATAATAGTAATCCCATTAGGGGTTACAAGTATATTGATCCAGAGGAAGGCAAATGAAAAAACCCAGTGACACATCATCCAATGATATCTCATTAGGAGAAAACTAAATTCCTTCCTGACTCCAAGAATTGGCAATCGGATTACTCCCTGGAACAACATCCTTCCCATGTTTACTTATTTGGTATATCCCTGTATACCTTTCCTTTCTAAAAAGATGTCCAACTTTTTTGAACAAATCTATTGTATCTGCCATCACAGTCTCCATGGGTAATGAATCCCACACTGTAACTGCCCTTACTGTAAAGAACCCTTTCCTTTGTTGCTGGTGAAATCTCCTTTCCTCCAACCTTAAGGGATGACCCCGTGTCCTTTGTACTGCCCTTGGGATAAATAGTTCTAAGCTCCTTGTATTGTCCCCGAATATATTTGTATATAGTTATCATATCCCCTCTTAGACGCCTGTTTTCTAATGTAAATAAATCTAATTTAGCTAGCCTCTCCTCATAAATCAGATTATCATCCCCTTTATTAATTTGGTGGCTCTTCTCTGCACTCTCTCTAGTTCCATAATGTATTTTCTTAGGATTGGTGCCCAAAATAATACTCCATATTCAAGGTGTGGTCTTACTAATGCTTTATAAAGGGGCATAATTATGTTGACATTTTATTACCGCAGGGAACCAGTAGGCATTATGTACATTTCTTAAGAGCTTCAGTACTTTGTGATATGACCAGATGGATATTTAATCCTTTTTGGCTGACAAGAACTTCCTATGTTGTAACTGAGCAGAGAAGTGCGTAAAACTGAAGGAAGACATCTATCTTATCACAGAGACTTATTAATTATTTGCTTTCATCACATTGTGATCCCTTTATTAATCTCACATCATATTATTTAGTTAGAAACACGTTGAGAGTTCCGTCTTGTTTTCATGTTTATCACTTTTTCATTCGCACCTTCATTTGTTACTATAAACCAGGGTGCGCAAACTTTTTTGGGTGCGCCCCCCCTGCCTGCTATCGTCCTTTGATGCGCCCCCCTGCTTACCTCACGCGCCATCAAATGACGCTGCGGGGTCGTGTGAAGCCACATCACATGACCCGCGGCATCATTTGACGTCACATTACCATGGTAACCGTGACATCACATGACCCTGCAGTGGCATTTGACGCCGCGTTGCCATGGTCACGCGTCCCGAAGCCGGCTGAACCTCGGTAAGTAGAGGTTGCAGAGGCCTCGTGCGGTCCCCCGGCATTTAATTTAAATGCCTTGAGGAAGAGCGCGGGACCTATGCAACCACCCGCGCCCCACCAAAAAAAATCTCGCCCCCCAGTTTGCGTACTGCTGCTATAAACCATACAAACAGTGCCAGTGAGGCCAGGTTGTAAATCCAAATCCACTGGCATTGTACATTTACAAACCTGGCTGGGCCCCCTTCTAGTGATGGGAACACTTTAAGGACAATTTCATCTTCCATTGGCATTTAAAACCTGACCTGGCTGTTCCTATTCAAGTGATTCGAAGCCATGCAACACTTATAGGACATCTTGTCTTAGCTCATTCTTGTTATCTAACCAGTTTCAATGTACTCAACTAGGTTAATAATTAAACAACAATTGACATTATGGTCTAGTAAAGGATACGTACAATATACGTGACATTTATGAAACGCTCATCTGGGACGAGCTTACCTCAGCCAGACAAATAGGAGCTGGAGTATGAGGCTGCTCTCAAATGTAATCTATGGTACTTTCTCTAAAGCAAAATATAAAGGTGGCAATTTAAACAAACCTTTTATTATGTCTACAATTACTTATGAACTGTTTATGCTTTTCTGCAGGCTTGTACAAGCCAGGAACTGTTTTGGTAAACCGGGCCATTAGAGAAAGAGAGAGAAAGAGAGAGAAGGAGAGAGAAGGAGAGAGGAGTGAGAGACAGAGAGAGAGTTAGAGAGAGAGAGAGAGAGAGAGAGAGAGAGAGAGAGTTAGAGAAGGAGAGAGTTAGAGAGAGAGTTAGAGAGAGAGCTAGAGAGAGAGTTAGAGAGATAGTGAGAGAGAGTGAGAAGGAGAGAGAGAGAGTGAGAAGGAGAGAGAGAGAGTGAGGAGAGAGGGAGAGAAGGAGAGAGAGAGAGAGAAGGAGAGAGAGAACATTTAGGAGAGAATATAAGCTGCTCCTGCGCATGCTCGGCAAAGTCTGGTCGTTGCTAGGCAACTATGATGATGCGGCGGCTATCTTGGATGAGTCCGCATGTGCAGAATAAAGCTGCGCCTGAGAGAACTGGCTGATCCTGCGCATGCGTACCAACGCCAAGGTATAACCAACATAAATGCAGGTCCTACACTACACTGTGAGCCCTCCCCTTTACCTCTGTATGAGGGGAACGAACCGCAGTAGGTCCTGTTCTTGCAGCAAAGAGTAAAGACCTCCCAAGTTAAAAAGGTGAGGAGGGGTGAGCTCTGGGGGGAGGCGCCACCTCACCTTTTTAACTTGGGAGGTCTTTTCACTTAGCTGCAAGAACAGGACCTACTATGGTTCGTTCCCCTCATACAGAGGTAAAAGGAAGGGTTCTGTAACGCTTGCGCTGCCCATGAGCAAGACAGGACCAGGGAGCTCGGGGGGGAGCAAACTGACCAGGGAATAACTGGTCTGTCCTCTGGTTTGGAAGTGAGATCCTAGTATAATGAGACGTCCCCTTCCCAGGTACAGACAGGGCTGTGTTATCATGCAGGAGAAATGAGCCGCTGCTGAGGGGCTGATAAAGGAGGGGCAGAGGATAAACGGGGCAGTAACCCCCATAAGGGTAGTGGGACTGTCCTCTTCTCCTACACAATAGGAAGCCTCAGACATTCATTAGCTGCTCACATCCCGGCCTCCTGAGATCTGCAGTCTGGGCAAATAGCCACTAATGTTCCTTGGCTGGAACACTCTTGCTCAAGGGACAGATCCACGGCTGCTCCTCTTCTGACGGCATCTTCATAATATTGGTGTGTCCGTGAGTTCAACAACTATCACAAAGGGAACCATCTCGTCAGACCACGTGGGGTCCGTGGAAACCGGGGTGAAGACGTGGCACAAGCACAGATTCTCTCCCCTGAACAAGCAAGATATCATCTTGTAAGTAGGGTTTTTTATGTTCTAGATAGGGGTTTTTGCCCTTCACACTGCGCAATTGGTGTGTCTTTTGTTTTTGTGTATTTCCAGAAACATTTTGGAGGTCTTCTATAAGGACACCCCACCCATCCGGAACTCTCTTGGTTGTTCCATTTACCTATCCGGACTGTCTCACAATACAGGACTGTCTTTTGGACTATGGTATCTTGGACACTTTATTCACTAGTGCCGGGGACACTAATTTTGTATGTTTATTACCATATATGTTTTGCCAATTGGATGTAGCATTGGGCACCCCTTGTCTTTTGTTGTATACATTTGCCACACCCAGTAGCACTCTTTTTGCCATAAATACATATTCATGATGTGGTGGGTGTGGGAGTTTGAGCGTGCGGGGAATGTGTGTGTTGATCCTCGGCATGCTCAGCAAAGCCTGGTCGTTGCCGCGCAACTAATCGTCATGCGGTCGCCATGTGCATGATACATAAAGGATATATGGGAAAAAGAAGATTCTCTATGGACATTTTCGTTTAAATATGACCGTAATCATCATGTGTATCGAAAGTGACAAACTTCGTAGCAAACACTCATGTTAGCGTTACACCGTTATCTTTGTATATTACAACGCTAGTACAACACTTTCATTCACTTCAGTTTCATGTTTATATTTTGAATGGTCCCTTCAGTCAGAATAATACATCTATTTCTAATTGTTGGGGCCTCTTAAACTTGACATCGCTTAGGGCTGGGACCCGCTGCGCCCGTGTGCGCGGGCGGCGACGTGAGCTCAACTTACCATTCCTGTTTGAACTCACGATCGGGTCCCAGTCCCTCCTCACTTCTAACTTGCTACATGCTGTGACGCGGTAGCCAGCAGGAGACACGAGAGAATGGTGTTCTCTTGCTGCAACGCGTCACATGGTACGCTAAGGGGCCAATCATAGACTGGCTCCCTTCAACGAATGGCAAGCCAGCTATTGTGTGCTAGTGTGTGGAGCTGCTGCAGTGCTGTGAGCCCTGCTTTGTTTTGGACCCCGCCCCCCTCCGTCATGGCCGCGCCCCCTCCCGTCATGGCCGCGCCCCCCCCGACCCGTTTGGCCACGCCCCCCCCGCTCCAAGAAAAGCAGCCTGTAGACCGCAGATCGCGGTACAGCGAGTTGCACGCGCCGCCGGCAAGCAAGCCAGCCGTGCGGACGCGTGCAACGGGACCTCAGCCTAAGACTGCGTCCATGGTATGGACGACCTGAGCGATCAGTCTGCCTAAAGGCAGTGATTGTGTCTATACGGAGTGCGGGCGCGTGCAGGCGGGAGGGGGCGCGCGTTGCGCATGAAATCAGTTCAAACTGATTTCTTGGTGCGACGGACCGGTCACGTGAGCGGTTCGCCCAATGATGGCAACCAGTTCCGTGACATCACTGGCACACCCGTAAACACGCCCACGTAGGGTGCTCTATCTATCTATGTATCTATCTGTATGTGTGTGTGTATATCTGTGTGGGGGGTAAGTTTGTCCACATTGAGATCCCTCCTCTTCAACCCCTCCTGGGATCTGCCTTCCAGAAGCTTTCCCGCTTATAAATAGCCTAGCATGAGTGTCACTGTATCCAGGCAGAAAGTGGTGAGACTTAACTTCGGCTGATTCACCCCAGCACCATGGGACAGAGAAGGGGCATTACTCTGTGTGAGCCCACACAGTTAACCCCTTAAGGCCCTAGTAATCTGAAAGGGGGCTGTGTATAAGCTTTGGGGACCATTTCATATGATTTTGAAGCAAAAGGTGGCACTGTGTGCTCATTTGCATGTCACTTCCCAGATTCCTTTGCTTCAGTGGAAGCACTGAATGCTGGGTGATAATGGTGAAAGACAGGGTTGCAGACCTGTCTAAGACATGCAAATGAACACGCACATGCACGCCAGCACTCCAATAGTCATCGTGGAAGGTAGGTGCATGTCCCATAAATAATCAATAAATATACGATACCGTTCATATGAGAATCAGCAGACAGCACTCAGGTTCAATAATTAAATATGTTGTAGAAAACAAGACACAAATATCCAACTTGTCGGACCCAAAATGGGACCTTTCTAAGGGCAGTGCAGTGAAGGAATTACATAACCATACTAATATACCCCCCCAAAAAAATATCAAAACAATTAAAATGCCCAAAAGCCCACCACACTTGCCTAACTAGGAACTCTAATGACCAATGATTTCAGCAGGGGAGACGCTGAGACAAATTTCAGAAAGAGTAGAGTGATTCTTGCTGCAGCGTTTAGGATAGATTGTAGGGGAGACAGGTGAGAGGCAGGAAGGCCGGACAGCAGGAGGTTACAGTAATCGAGGCGGGAGAGAATGAGGGCCTGAGTCAGAGTTTTAGCAGTCGAGCAACAGAGGACAGGGCATATCTAGGCAGCGTGCTTGGGCTACTGGGTGAATGATCGTAGTTCCAAATGTAATGTGGAAGGAGGTAGTGGGGCCAGGTTTGGGAGGAAGTATGAGGAGCTCTGTTTTAGCCATGTTGAGTTTAAGTAGGCAGAGGGCCATCCAGGATGATATAGCGGTGAGACATTCAGAAACTTTGAATGTCAGTACAGCAGGTGTAAGGTCAGGAGTTGAAAAGTAAATGTGTGTGTCGTCAGCATAGAGGTGATATTTGAACCCAAGAAATTAGGTGATTAGGTAACCTAGAAGAGAAAGTGTGTACAGAGAAAAGATGAGAGGTCCCAGGACAGATCCCTGGGGTACCCCCACAGAGAGTACCCACCCCCCATAATTTAGTTATTTTAAGAATTGATGAGCAATTCTTCAAAAGACACAATACGCATAACTACGTTTCAGAACCAAAGTGCTAGATCTTCTCTGTGCGTTTATCATCGCGTTCAGTGGTTTTGCCGCTCTTCAAGTGACTTATTACAGCACTGGGCTCATCAGATTTTGTCAATAAAAAGTATCCATCCTCTTCCCCTCATATGTTTTAGCCTGACCTCATTGTACTGTACCCCACTGCACAACATTGTATTGTGTGTCTTTATTTATATCGCGCCAAAAATGTACTCAGCGCTTCACAAAGAATACAGTACAGGGAATAATAATAATACAATAAGTGCAGCAAAATCAGACAATAGGATAGGAAATCCCTGCCCCGAAGAGCTTACAATCTAAGGTATAATGGGAGAGTTACAGAGACAGCAGGTGAGGGAGTAAGTGCTGTAGATGGCAGTGCTTGGTCACAATGTTTGCTAGGAGTGACTGGGTGTGGGACAGTAGCCATGAGGGCAGGCTGTTGGGGTGTCTGATATGTGGGGCGAGTTTTAAGGTTAGTCAGTATTAAATCAGGTTAACACCATTCACAGGAGAAGAGATGGCAGGGAGGCGTGGGTGAGAGGAGGTGGCAGGGAGGCGTGGGTGAGAGGAGGTGGCAGGGAGGCGTGGGTGAGAGGAGGTGGCAGGGAGGCGTGGGTGAGAGGAGGTGGCAGGGAGGCGTGGGTGAGAGGAGGTGGCAGGGAGGCGTGGGTGAGAGGAGGTGGCAGGGAGGCGTGGGTGAGAGGAGGTGGCAAGGAGGCGTGGGTGAGAGGAGGTGGCAGGGAGGCGTGGGTGAGAGGAGGTGGCAGGGAGGCGTGGGTGAGAGGAGGTGGCAGGGAGGCGTGGGTGAGAGGAGGTGGCAGGGAGGCGTGGGTGAGAGGAGGTGGCAGGGAGGCGTGGGTAAGAGGAGATGGCAGGGAGGCGTGGGTGAGAGGAGGTGGCAGGGAGGCGTGGGTGAGAGGAGGTGGCAGGGAGGCGTGGGTGAGAGCAGGTGGCAGGGAGGCGTGGGTGAGAGGAGGTGGCAGGGAGGCGTGGGTGAGAGGAGGTGGCAGGGAGGCGTGGGTGAGAGGAGGTGGCAGGGAGGCGTGGGTGAGAAGAGGTGGCAGGGAGGCGTGGGTGAGAGGAGGTGGCAGGGAGGCGTGGGTGAGAAGAGATGGCAGGGAGGCGTGGGTGAGAGCCGGTGGCAGGGAGGCGTGGGTGAGAGCAGGTGGCAGGGAGGTGTGGGTGAGACGAGGTGGCAGGGAGGCGTGGGTGAGAGGAGGTGGCAGGGAGGCGTGGGTGAGAGGAGGTGGCAGGGAGGCGTGGGTGAGAGGAGGTGGCAGGGAGGCGTGGGTGAGAGGAGGTGGCAGGGAGGCGTGGGTGAGAGGAGGTGGCAGGGAGGCGTGGGTGAGAGGAGGTGGCAGGGAGGCGTGGGTGAGAGGAGGTGGCAGGGAGGCGTGGGTGAGAGGAGGTGGCAGGGAGGCGTGGGTGAGAGGAGGTGGCAGGGAGGCGTGGGTGAGAGGAGGTGGCAGGGAGGCGTGGGTGAGAGGAGGTGGCAGGGAGGCGTGGGTGAGAGGAGGTGGCAGGGAGGCGTGGGTGAGAGCAGGTGTGTATGTCTGGGCTCTGGCGTAGGGCTGTCCTATAGTGCGCGCGCTTGCTACACCGTGCGCACGCGCGGCAGTTTTAGTTGGTTGAGGTTAGTCAGCCTTTCTATAATGGTGCCGAGCGCGCGCACGGCAGGGAGCGTGGAATCGGCCGATAGGGAGGAAGATGAGTAAAATAAAGAATTTGCGCTGCTACCGCTGCTGAAATGTATGTATATGTGTGTGTGTGTGTGTGTGTGTGTGTATGTGTGTGTGTGTATGTGTGTGTGTGTGTGTGTGTGTGTGTGTATATATGTGTGTGTGTGTGTGTGTGTGTGTGTGTGTGTGTGTGTGTGTGTGTGTGTGTGTGTGTGTGTGTACAATGTTAATAAACAATTTATTAAAGTATTTCTTTATTTATTTCAAAACTTATTTAACACACACACACACACACACACACACAGTAGCTCACTCGCTCACCGCATACACACAAAAAGCATGCGGCCACACACACTATAGAACGTCCCTTAGGGGAGATCGCCAGCAGCAGGGAGGAGTAGATAGAGGGTGTGAATAGAGTATTTGTGTGGGTGTTTTTTTATTGAGGGGTAAAGAAGTTGTTGGGATAGAGGTGTATAAATAATGGTGCAGTGGGGAGTGCGGATGTTGGAGAGAACATGAAATTAAAGCTGCAGTTCAGTCAATATCCTGCATGTGGGTTTTTTTAATAAATCTGTTCTGTAGTAAGAAAAAATACTTTTAGCATTTTCTGTTTTAAAAACAACAACTTTTAAAGACCAATTTTCTTGTATTCTATTTTAACAGCCATTTGCTAAGGCACTGCCCCTTCATGTCCTGTCACAAGCCCTGGCACACCCCTTTGTCAGCCCTGCCCTCCCTCTAGCACATGTCAATGCAGGAGTGCTCATTAATATTCATGAGCTTCCACTGACAGACAGAAGCAGAAGAAAAACAGATCCCTTCACTAATTATGTCACCAAATTTCAACCTACCAATAGACGGAGAACGAATTGACACAACATTTTGAAACCAACATTCCCTGATGAAGAAACCTGTTGGTTTCGAAACGCGTTGGAAAGTGTGCTAGTTATATTGCCTTTATCCCACTACTCCACGATTCGTGAACTGATCCAGCAACCGGCGCAAGCACCGGTGAAACCCTCCTGTGACGTCACTAATCCGGAAGTGCCTGAGCGGAGGACAGTGAGAGGAACCCAGCTGGCGTGGAGTTCTGTTTGGAGCAGCCCCTCCTGTGTGAGCTGCAGATGTGCTGGACTTTCCGTGTGAGCAGGGACTTTGGTGGACTCCTTAACTGCCTAGTAGGAACCGGTGGTCACGAAGCAGTTTCCAATACCTGTGACGACATCTACTCCGGCTTCCACGTGGTGTTTGGGTAACATTTATCCCAGAAATGCTTGTCTAATATTACTTTGATGTACGCACAATACTTACCCTTTTAATTGTTTTGAGTTAATATAATTCTTAATGCACTATGAGCGTTGTGCGCTGTGTTTTTTGTGTTTTTATTCGTCATATAATACACTGGGGCCCTTGGGCTGAATGAGTTTCTGCTCTATCTCCCGGTACCTGTGATCTATCTCGTCCTCCACCTCCTGGGGAGTAAAGGCACCTGCCGCACACCAATAATCAACTATGTTGTTCTTAATGAGCAGGAACCGCGTACGGTCCATACCTTCGTGGTACCCAGTGAACAGGGGTGCCCACCACTTGTCACGGTGCTCGTACTCTGTGGAATGGCTAGTGTTCTCTACCTCTGACTCTGCTTGGGATGAGACACCGGACGTCCCCGCCTCTATAGAGCGCGAGCAATCTCTCCTCCCTTTGGCGTTGATGTAAATGGTAGGGTTCATCTTGTGAACCACCTTACGGGCTCTCCCTCTAGCTGTAGGAGAAAACGGCACAGGGTTAGGCACACGTATCACATTAGCATATGGTATTTCCCCATCAGACCCCTCATCGCTCAATTCCCAGTCCCGCACATCTCTGGAATATTTGGGGTACTTGCTCAATTTATCCCCGCTGTGTCCCGGTGACAACACTCGTGACGGGGCAGGGGCAGTGGCTGGGGCGATGGAGCTAGGGGTTGGGGCAGGGGCAATGTTCAAGTCAGTGTCCAGCAAGCGGGTAATACCGCGACCAAGGGATGCTTTCTTGGGTGCTTTCTCCGCCATACTTCGCGCTTCTCTGGAGGGGCCTCGGCTCTTCAGGGGGGCCATTGCAGTGGCCATGGCTACTCTCCGTGGGGAGAACAGCGCTCCCGGGCCTCTCTTCCCATCGGGCCCGGAAGTGACGTCAGTCATCGCCGGGGCCCGCGGAATCTCCATCCGCTCCGTGGTCACGCACCGGAAGTGCGTCGAGGACCGGAAGGGGCGGTGGTAGAGCATCCGGTTCGTGGACGGACAAGTAGGCCGCAAGCCTCTCCTTCTCGTCCTCCGCGGTTGCTGTCTTCGCCTGGCGGGAGTAAGGGGGTGGTGAAGTCTCCTTACCGCTCCGCTGCTGTTTGGTGATCTTGGGGTCCTCCGGAGTCAACTCGGACGCTATCTCCGCCGCTCTGGGAGTCACCACGGCCGTGGGACTTCTACGGGCCTCAGGCCGCACCAGCGCTCGCCGTCGGAAGGTGTCTGGACTCGTCTGCTCCTCTTTGTTACCGCTGGGGTGGTTCGCCGGTAGGCGCATCGCTACCGATGGTATGCCAACCTCTTCCTCCGAGGATATCACGATCGGATCCTCCGCAAGGGAGTCACCGGGTTCTCCTGCGATACAACCAGTGGGTATTGGTACGAAACGGGCCCGCTCCGGTACCTCCACTGCGGTCGCGCTCTTTTCCGCCGATGGTTCGCTCGGCTCCGTAGCTGGCTAGGCCTTGGTTCTTCCCGCATGGTTGAAGCGGGGAACTATGGCAGCCTTGTCTTTCATCTCTGCCACCTCCATTAGTGTTCCCGGAGAGGCACCCCGCGGGGTCTCGATCAGTGGCCATGGCTCGTTAGGCCACAGGTAGTACGTGCCGCATTGAGGGCATCGTGCCTTAGTGCTTGGGACCGCTCCGGGTATCCCGCAGTGGACGAACAGGCACCGGAGGTACTCGTGGCCCTCCACCTCCACTACCAGTAAGCCTCCTGGTAGCTGGTAGATCGTGGTGCTCATCTCAGACATTGTTAGCTCAGGGGTGGAACAGTTCAGTGTTGCAGCTCCTTGCTCCTCGAATGCCAGACAGAAGTGACGCTCTTCGCTCTCTCTTCCTGTCCCTCCCTTTTTTGGGGAGGACGCTTCTGATTGGCTCTCCTTGAGCTCCCTCCCTCTGGTGGAATCCAGAGGCGGGGCCCTCCTTCTTTCAGTGTGACGTGATCTGGGTTGTTGGCCAGTCACAGCACAGGTGGGTGGGCTTTCGGCTTTCGCACCGCTCCTCTTGCAGGGGATCTGGGTTTGACGCCAAACCGCTGCACATTTCCCGCCATATTTCTCGTACAGTCTCTTTGCACGATTCACGTGCGCGCTCCAGGATTGGCGGGAAACACCATTTTAGTTCTTCTTTGCTCCACAGAGCACATGTAGTGACGGCGGCCATCTTCAATGAGCCCACCACATGTAAATGTGCACTACTCTCAGTGTCTAGGGTGTAACACGTTCCTAGACACTGACTGTACTCACTGACACTTTCTGCATCTCTCTGCATGCTTCATTCTCTGTTGCCCACTAGTATGAGGTGGCATACCCCAGGCTAGGCAGAACTCCTTCCCTGTGCACTGTACTCGGTGACTGTTCCGGCAAGTGCTCTGTGGTGCGTTTTATGTGGGTGCTAGCTAGTGTATCGGGCATCTCCCTAAGTACGGGTGTCCCTACTTTTGGCTACTCATAGTGCGGGCCCTGGGCCATGGTCCCTGGACACGTTAGCAGGCTAACCCCCCCAGTTGCCTCACACTATCTGCCTCAAGGGACTAGGACAGCTACAGCTATGCACCCATCTTACGCCACCCTCTTAGGGCACCCAGGGCGTACTGTGCGGGAGCGGAGGTCCACGCTCCCCTGACTAACCCCCGGTATGGCATGCCCTACTTTCTTTAGCACTTGCCCAGAGAGTGCACATCACTCTTCCCGCTCTGCTTCGCTGTAAGCCTGTCCTGTTCTGGATCTCGTGTAAAGAAAAACTTATCAAAAAGTGGCGCTCAGTGTATTAGGTTAAATTAAAACATCAAATAAACCCACAGTGTAGTGCAAAAAATAAGATAATTAATCGTGATACTTATACAGACACATGTATATGCCGCTGTGACCTGGTGCAGGACTGCTCTCTCAATCCTCGTGAACAAGTGAAGGGTAGAAATCACCAGGAAGCGCGAGACATGTGGAACACAAAAACAACAAACTGATGGTGCAGTATTGTAAAAATTCAGTGGTATATAAATGGCAAAGTTCTATGTTATGAATACTCACAAACGTTAGAGGTATAGTGGGCACGTAAAGGTATCTTTAAACCGTGGATAGCAGCCAGGTATTCAAATAGGCACCACGCTTTCTATCAGGTACACCTCTACCGTGGGCCCTTAGGAGTAAATAGAACCGGACATAGTGCAGACTGTACACAAAAGTTTATAAAAGTAAGTAAAATCCAATCAACTCACATGGTAATTGAAATAAACAAGCGTATAGATCACAAAAAGTGGATCTCTGCGGACCGGATGAGTGGTGTCTCAGCTGTTCCTCTGTACTGGTATGCGTGTCACGGATGCGTCTCACCGAAGACCGGAAGTGACGTCATCCGTTTCCAGAGGTTCCGATTTAATCTTGTGGCATCACTCTACGCGTTTCACCTTGTCGGTTTCTTCAGGAGTGATGTTGCATGGTGGGTGAGAAGTATAAATACTCTAACCTCTACTCTCATTGGTGGGGAGTAAATTGGATAATAGAAATAATTAACTATAGTGGAGAATGCCAAATGATGCTAATCTAATACAGACGAATCTTATACAAATACTATAAAAATTTTATAAACATATCAATATATAAAAAACTTATTTAAAAACATATTTATACAATTGATTAAGAATGGCTATGCTAGCCATAGCAAAAAAATGTATAGGCTATAATTGTAATTAAATCTACTGCATCTGACATATGCAGAGACCCAAAGTCCTATATAATGAATACATGGAAACAATTATAAAGGGTTAAAATTACTGTCAAGTGGCTAAAACTATATATACATACGGCGCAAATCTAATAAAAGGAACAAAGCAGAGAAACATGATTAGTTGACAAATCGAAAACCATAGTAATAGTCATTATAAGAATGGTTTAAGGTCAAATTCTAAATTTAAACCTGAAGGTGCTAATGTGTTTAACTCAAACATCCAAAATGATTCTCTTTAAGTAGGGCTAAATTTCTATTACCACCTCTCCAATTTGGCATGACTTGTTCTATGGCTTTGAAAGTTAACCCTTTAGGATCTGAGTTGTGCATTAATAAAAAATGATTAGAAACACTGTGTGTCGAAATTTTCTTTTTAATATTGTTAATGTGTTCTAATATTCTAGTCCTTAGGGGGCGGATGGTTTTGCCAATATATTGTAACCCACATACACATTCAATGAGGTATATAACAAAATTGGATCTACAATTGAGATGTTGTTTAATGTTATATTTTCTATGGGTTACATGTGATTCAAAGCTGTAAATAGCTTTTGAACTAAACTTACATGCAGTGCACATTCTACAGTTATAATCAGAGCGATTATGTGTAGTAACTTTTTTAAGGGCACTAGGGGCCACTATATTTTTAATATTAGGAGCTTTTCTGTACACCATTTTAACTCTTTCAGGTAAGTGTTGGCCTAGAATAGGGTCATTTTTCAAAATAGACCAGTGGGAGTTAAGAATGTTATTGATCTTGTATGCATCCCTATTATACTGCGTGATGAATGGTACTTGTATCACATCACTTGATGGATTTTTTACTGTGGGGATAAGCATTGTTTCCCTTGGTGTATTGGTTGCCTTAACCCAAGCTTTTCTGACGACATCATCCTTATATTGCCTCTCTGCAAACTTCTTGGTTAATACCATAGATTGTTCTTCGAACATTTTATTGTCAGAACAATTTCTTTTCAATCTACGGTATTGGCCATAGGGAATATTTGAAATCCACTTATTTAAATGGCAGCTAGATTGCAAAATGTAATTATTAGCATCAACATCTTTGAAGAAATTTTTTGTTTTGATACAATTGTTCTCCAGGTAGATGGTAAGATCCAAAAAGTTTACACTGGAAGCACTGATGGAAGATGTAAATTTTAAATTTAATTCGTTATTATTGAGGTACACAAGGAACAAATTAAGGTCCTCTAGTGTACCCTTCCATATAAAGATGATGTCATCTATATAGCGCCGCCCTGTGTGACCAAATTTGCGTCCAGACCACTCCAAGACCATATATACTGATCCTCCCACATGGCCATCAGGAGATTGGCATAACTGGGCGCAAATTTGGTTCCCATGGCGGTCCCGCACAGTTGCAAAAAGAACTCATCGCAAAACCAGAAAAAGTTTTTCTTCAAGACAAATTCAATACATGTTATCAAAAAATCAATTTGAACCTCTGGGATTATACCTTCCTGTTCTAAGAAAAACCTAATAGCCCTACATCCATCTTTATGTCTAATTGATGTATACAGTGCTGTAACATCAGTGGTGACCAATAGGTATTGTTCTTGCCATTGGATATCTCTAAGCATTAGAATTACATCTGTAGTGTCCTTCAGATAGGATCTTTGTTTTTTAACAATATTTTGTAAATAACTATCCAAGAATTCCGATAGGTTGGCTGTCAGTGACCCTATACCGGAGATAATTGGTCTCCCAGGTGGATGTGTAGGTTTCTTGTGAATTTTGGGTAAAAAGTAGAAGACGGGGAACACTGGGTCCATCGATATTCAGAAAGTGGAACTCGTGGTCTTCAAGTATTCCCCGTCTTCTCCCATCCTCCAAAAGAGATTGCAGTTCTTTTTTAAATAGGGAAGTGGGGTTAGTTTTTAATTTTTGATATGTGTCAGTGTCACCCAAAATTCTATTGGATTCCTTCATATAATATTCATGGTCCATGATAACTACACCCCCTCCCTTGTCTGCAGGTTTAATTACAATGGTTTTATCCAATGACAATTCCTCTAACGCTATTTTTTCCTCTTTGGTTAGATTAGAGTGTTGTTTACTCTTATTAGTGGTTAGGGCCTCTAGGTCCTTGGTCACCAACTGGAAAAAAACATCCAGATGATTCCCTTTGGCAAATTTTGGGAAAAACTGGGATTTGGGCTTGAATCTGGAATGTACAAAGTTTGAAGTAATTGGCTTTGAGGTTGAAGGTCCTTCTATGCTATCATTAGATGTCTTAATCCAATTTCTGGTTTCTGCTTCTTTGCCTAAAAAGAATCTCTTTAATGTAAGAGACCTCAAAAAAATTTGTGCGTCTACATAAAGACCAAATTTATTTGGTCCAATAGTGGGAGCGAAAGTGAGTCCCTTGCCTATAACTTTATTTTGACATTCTGTAAGAGTTTTGGTGCTAAGATTAAAAATATTTTTATTTTGTATGCTTAATACATTTTTCTTGTTTTTCCGTAGTCTGCCCCCTCGTCTCCCTCGGACATGCGTCTTTTGTTTTGTTTTTTGTTTGTATTTGGAGTTGTCAGGGGGTGAAATGGGTTCCTGATCTCCCATGAACTCACACACCCCCTTTGTTCCAAAGAAAGGGGCTGTTCCTTCTGCTGCTCAGTGGTTGGATTCTCCTTATTGGAGTTATCCATATGTAACGGTATTTCTGGCCCGGCCTGACCCACCCAATCTCACATTGGCCCCTGTGGTCTAACCGGACCCCATTACAGTGTAGATATGCCTGATGGTGCACCTGTTGGCTACAGGACTCCTGAGTCTCCCGCATGATGGTGTGTGGGGAGGACCCGTCAGACAGGCAGCTGAGGTAGTGTGCTGAGTCTCACCTAGTTCCAGTGCAGCGCCTCCACCTCACCAGGGTCCCTGCGTCCGCATGGGGATGATCCTGACGAGGAACTCCTCGGTGGTGCAACCTCCTGTGTAATCATTAGACTCTCACACACAGGGGTTTCTCTGATCAGCTCCATCTTTATTGTCACGGTGGGCATAGCTGCCCTCCACGATGGGGTGTATTTAGCCGATCATCTCGCCCGTGCTCCCCTTTGATAGGTATGTCACCTAGATGAGGGATTCACTATTCCCGCAGGAATCACTGCCCTGTGCCAGGTCCCTGGACACAGTCTCCCATGGAGTTACTAGAACATAACTAACACTCTGCAGAACTTGAACTCCTTCCTGAACCTTGCAAGAACTTTCCAGCAACTGTACTCGCCTTGAACTCTGACAGAACTAACTCTTGACACAGTGCTGTGCCTTATGTAACTTCTGAGGCTGACACACCTCTGACATCACTAACCATGGAGTCAGAGCATGTGACCAGTCCCATCCATACACAGGGCACCCCACCAGGGTGTGAGGGAAAACCTCCATGATTACTGCTGGCATGCCCACACTTACCAGGCCTTGCTGCCAGCAGGAGAGATGACTGTAGGCATTTTACATGACCGCTACATTCTCCCCCTGGTGAATCCCATCGTTCTCGCTGGGACCTAAATTTGTATACCTTTTTCCAGGAAGCACTGTAACGGAAAACATAATTAACATCACACAAATTTCCTCATAATGCAGTACACATGAATACAGTCATCCGCCAAGCCCGCCCCGACCAGCAGCCACAGACCCGCGTGATGCACAGTACCACCTAAAAATAGTGACAGGGGTCCGGTTTCTTTACTTCTCTACCCCCCATATCCAGAACTGTTACTGAGAAATGCCTGGGTAATCCCCTCTCTGGTCTATATGTTACTCTGTGTTTATAGATATTTCTCCCAATGGCCCATATGCGGATTAAATGTTCTATCCGTTCCTCGGCCTTCTTTCCTATCACGGAACTCCCTCTCCCCACTAGGTGCATTTCTATGGCCTCCCTAAGCCACCTATCCCGGTTGTCCTCTATCTCATCCATGAGAGGCTCAGGGACATACGGGTACTCGAACCCGTGGGAAGATTTATACCGAGCCATTATGGTTCTCTCGGCCCTACTAATTCTAGTCAGGTCAGCCTTACCTCCCCTCCCAGGCAGCACCCATGATAGGGGTTCGTCAAAATACTGGGACCCATAGGCTCTATTTCCCTATTCTCAATCTGCAGCCATCGCTCCTGCAGCTCTCTGTCCCTCTGTTCTGGGGTAAACTCTCCCACCGCCCACCAATAGTCCACTACATCCTCTCACCGGATGAGGAACCGAGTGCGGTCCATCCAGGCCGAGTACCCTTCAAATAATGGGGCCCACCACCGGTTCTCCCGGAATCTGTTTGACCCTCCTGAGTCCCTATCATCGTCCATGGAAAATACCCCTAATGACCTCTCAGATCGCGGTACGGACCACCTAAACGACCCCGAGGCCTTTACTACGGGTTGGGGTGCTGTAGTTGCCACTCTCAATTCTCCCCCTCCCCTTGAATCGCCCTCCGTAGCGCCACTGCGCTGCCTTTCCCCAGTCCGTCTTCCCTCTCCCCCTTGTGAATTGTCCACGTACTCCAGGCTAGGCGGTGAACCCGGTGACCGTGGGATGGGGGTAGGGGTGTTAACTATGGCGGGGGTTTGGGCATAGGGGCACGGAACGGGACCCCACGGGGTTACGACCCGCTCCTGGCTGTCCGAAGACTGGTCCAAGGATGATGTCTCACCCTCCTCAGTCCTGAGATCGTCTCTCCAATTTCTGGGCCTTGTAAGTGATCGGGGACCTTCCCCCGATCGCCGAAGCGTCGCTGCTTTTTCTTCATGGGTTCCGCCGTCGCCACCGGAAGTGACGTCCTCCCCGGAACCGGAAACGTCACCATCTTGCGTGGGACCCCCATGCGGGATCTCTTCCTCTATGACGACATCCGATTGCTCCGCCGTCGTTGCCGGAAGTGATGCCGTCCCTCCACGTGCGCTTTGGGCCTGGTGCGGCCCCTCCAGCGCTTCGCCATCCGCTGTAACCAGGTAAGTAATAGGGCTGCTTGGCTTACCCGTCCGCAGGGGTGTAGGCGTCTCTCTCCCGTCTCCGCCAGGTCCTGGGATGGCGGGACTCCGTCGGTCGGGTCGCCGATCTGCGGGGGACGTCCTGCCACTCACCCCACGGGGTGTCGTCCTTCTGGTCTGCCTTTTCAACTCCGCTTTTACCACCGCCAGCTCACGGAGGTCCTCGTCTGAGTAATCCCCTTTTCCTGACTTAGGGGTCTCTGGGCGGGGTGACAGTCTCTTTTCCCCGAACGCGGGGGTTGATTCAGCCGCCTCGATCGCTACTGACCCAGCCGACTTGACCGGCTCCAGTCCCTTGTCTCCGGGACTCGCGCGGTTGATCCATAGCGCGCCCGGGGACTCGGCGGAGCGCCTTGTCACGTCCACCGGGGGGTCAGCAGGCTGTATAGGAATAAATGTGGGCATAGGCCACAGGTACAAAGTCCCGCAATGAGGGCAACGTGCCGCCGTATTGACCGTTCCTCCGGGCAGCCCGCATTGTAGGCAGAGCCCGACCACCATCTCGGTGTTGGCCACCCTCACTACTAGCACCCCGCCGGGCACTGAGTAGGGCTGTGTAGAGACCATTGTGCCCACAGTGGAGGAGCAGGCCATTCTCTTTACAGGGGCCACTCTCTGTAAAGGTCTTTCCAGCTTAGTGGTTCCTCGCAACTGGCTGGTGGAAGTTGCTGGATCCGCCACTCCCTGCTTCGGCTCCTCCCTTCTCTGACAGAGCTGGAACCCGCCCCCAGGGGTTGCAATAATGGGCGGGTCCCACAGGGGAATATCATGCCCCTTAATTAAGGCCGCACCTCTCTCAGTCCTGGTGGGCGCGGTTAGCGTTTTCGCGCCAATTTCCCCACATGGGTGGGGGTCTTTTCCCGCGGCTAGTTCCCGCCTTTTTCTGGCAGCCTCCCTCTGTGCAAGATAACCGTCCTTTTTGCACGGCTCTTCCACGGCCGGAACTACTTTTTGTAGTGGCGCCGTCTGGATATCAGTCCCTGGGCCCAGTGGGTGCATCCCCACAGGCCATAGTTGAATGTCACTCCCCCTGGTAGAAATCAGGGGAGGGTCCCATAGACTAAGCGGTTGACTCAGCACAGGGGCTGAGTTAGTCACTGTCCATCCCGGAGCAGCCATAGCTTTCGCGCCATGCCCCCCATCAGGGCGGGGCTCTGCTGTTCGCGCCATTCCCGGCCAGCTCTTTGCAAGTCCTGCATCAGCCATTTTTTCTGCGACTGGCCCATGCGGTTTCCCTAGCAAGCGGGAACCGCCATTTTGATTGACTTTTACGCCCAAAAAGTCCATTTGTTTGCTCTCCTCGCGGGGTTCTCCCCCAATTATTACAATTTCCTCACACTCTTCAAGGGTGGCCCCTCGCTGTCCCAAACAGGATAAAAACGGGGCAGCCACGGCCTTCGCTCCGCTCCAGAGCAGATTGGTCAATGATAACTCGGCGACAGTCTGCTCTTCAGTGGGTTGCACGCCACGGTGCCCTCCCCATCAGCCTCTGTCCGCCATTTCATGTTCTCCGCCCCACGCGGATCCTCCACTCTCTCGTAACAGTTATCGTACATGGGGCTCCACTCTGCGGGGCAGCCACCACACCGGTACAATAAAGATTAGCTTCAGATGCACCACCACATGTGTACCTTATCTAGGTGTGACCCAGTGTTGCACTACCTCAGGCTAGGCTCACTCTCTCAGTGTCTGCTGTGACTCCTTCCTCCCAGTCTGTGCTCCCTACGGTGAGTGTCTGGAATGGGCTAGGTACTCTGGCTCTGCCATGCAGTACTTGGGGCGTCTACCTGTCTTGGTCAGCCTAGCGCAGACCCTCTCCAGGATTCCTGACCATGTTAACAGGCTATCCCTTCTGGCATCCTACCAACTAGCACTGCCTCAAGGTGACTCGGTCAGCTATAGCCCGGCTCCAAACCCCTCACTCCTTTCAGGCCCCTAGGTTGTCCCTGCGAACTGACAATATCCCGTCAGCCCCCTGACCACCCCTAGGTCCGTCCCTACGCAGCACAGAGTGGCAGCAGACTCTCTCCCTGTTTCCCAGTGTGCCTAGCTAGAGCCTGTCCTGATGACAGATCTGATCTCAGCAGCTCGCCTCCAAATGTAACGGTATTTCTGGCCCGGCCTGACCCACCCAATCTCACATTGGCCCCTGTGGTCTAACCGGACCCCATTACAGTGTAGATATGCCTGATGGTGCACCTGTTGGCTACAGGACTCCTGAGTCTCCCGCATGATGGTGTGTGGGGAGGACCCGTCAGACAGGCAGCTGAGGTAGTGTGCTGAGTCTCACCTAGTTCCAGTGCAGCGCCTCCACCTCACCAGGGCCCCTGCGTCCGCATGGGGATGATCCTGACGAGGAACTCCTCGGTGGTGCAACCTCCTGTGTAATCATTGGACTCTCACACACAGGGGTTTCTCTGATCAGCTCCATCTTTATTGTCACGGTGGGCATAGCTGCCCTCCACAATGGGTGTATTTAGCCGATCATCTCGCCCGTGCTCCCCTTTGATAGGTATGTCACCTAGATCAGGGATTCACTATTCCCGCAGGAATCACTGCCCTGTGCCAGGTCCCTGGACACAGTCTCCCATGGAGTTACTATAACATAACTAACACTCTGCAGAACTTGAACTACTCCTCTTAGCCGAACTCCTTCCTTAACTCAGACTTCAGGTAGAACCTTCCAGCCACTAACTCTTAGACACAGTGCTGTGCCTTATGTAACTTCTGAGGCTGACACACCTCTGACATCACTAACCATGGAGTCAGAGCATGTGACCAGTCCCATCCATACACAGGGCACCCCACCAGGGTGTGAGGGAAAACCTCCATGATTACTGCTGGCATGCCCACACTTACCAGGCCTTGCTGCCAGCAGGAGAGATGACTGTAGGCATTTTACATGACCGCTACACATAATATCACTGATTTCTAGATGTTTGGTTTTCTCTTTAGCTTTTCCTGCTTTTGGAGGGTTTTTGACGTCCACTTTTTTAATTAAAATTTGAGGTAAGAAACCAGCATGAGTTTTGGGATAATTATCACTAAACCTCCCCCTGTATGAGGTATCCATTGTGGAGGTGGATATAGGTTTATTTTCTTTAGGATCAGGACTAGATTGTGATTTCCAACCATTTTTAGAACCTTTATTCCAGGTCCTCTCAATTCCTTTTTCATAGTCGTCCTGATCCCTCCTAAACTTTTGTAATTTGATTTCTATTACCTCTTTCTTAAAAACATCTATATTCTTTTGCATTTTGGCATCTCTCTCTGTAAAATCTTTAATGTTATCCAAGGAACCTAATTCTAATCTTAGGTCCTCAATTTCTTTGTCAAGTACTTTTAAATGTTTCTCTTGTTGTAACATAATAATTTTAATCAAATTAAAAGAACATTCGTCTTGGGCACTATTCCATTTAGTTATAAATTCCTCGTCGCTTAAATCCATTGAAGGATTTTTTTGGACCCTAAGTCCTCTGGGTATAATCTTATATTCTACATATTTCTTCAGAAACAGCAAATCGAGCCATTTTTTGGTATCACGTATTAGTGTACGCTCTAGTTTAATACAGGTGGTGTTAATCTTATCCTGATCCTCTCTAAATGAGAGGTTGGCATCTTTGAAATATGTATCTAGATTGAGGTTTCTATTAGTTCTATTCTGAAACACATTAGAACTAGCCATTTGTGATTAATTAATGTGATACAAACAGGTGCAGCCTTGATAAAAAAAGAGGGGCAAAGTGTAAAGAAAAACTTATCAAAAAGTGGCGCTCAGTGTATTAGGTTAAATTAAAACATCAAATAAACCCACAGTGTAGTGCAAAAAATAAGATAATTAATCGTGATACTTATACAGACACATGTAGTATATGCCGCTGTGACCTGGTGCAGGACTGCTCTCTCAATCCTCATGAACAAGTGAAGGGTAGAAATCATCAGGAAGCGCAAAACATGTGGAATACAAAAACAACAAACTGATGGTGCAGTATTGTAAAAATTCAGTGGTATATAAATGGCAAAGTCTATGTTATGAATACTCACAAACGTTAGAGGTATAGTGGGCACGTAAAGGTATCTTTAAACCGTGGATAGCAGCCAGGTATTCAAATAGGCACCACGCTTTCTATCAGGTACACCTCTACCGTGGGCCCTTAGGAGTAAATAGAACCGGACATAGTGCAGACTGTACACAAAAGTTTATAAAAGTAAGTAAAATCCAATCAACTCACATGGTAATTGAAATAAACAAGCGTATAGATCACAAAAAGTGGATCTCTGCGGACCGGATGAGGGGTGTCTCAGCTGTAACTCTGTACTGGTATGTGTATCACGGATGCGTCTCACCGAAGACCGGAAGTGACGTCATCCGTTTCCAGAGGTTCCGGTTTAATCTTGTGGCATCAGTCTACGCGTTTCACCTTGTCGGTTTGTTCAGGAGTGATGTTGCATGCTGGGTGAGAATTATAAATACTCTAACCTCTACTCTCATTGGTGGGGAGTAAATTGGATAATAGAAATAATTAACTATTGTGGAGAATGCCAAATGATGCTAATCTAATACAGACGAATCTTATACAAATACTATAAAAATTTAATAGACATATCTATATATAAAAAACTTATTTAAAAACATATTTATACAATTGATTAAGAATGGCTATGCTAGCCATAGCTAAAAAATGTATAGGCTATAATCATAATTAAATCTACTGCATCTGACATATGCAGAGACCCAAAGTCCTATATAATGAATACATGGAAACAATTATAAAGGGTTAAAATGACTGTCAAGTGGCTAAAACTATATATACATACGGCGCAAATCTAATAAAAGGAACAAAGCAGAGAAACATGATTAGTTGACAAATCGAAAACCATAGTAATAGTCATGTTCTGGATCTCAGCAGCGCCTCCAAATGTAACCCATATTCCCCTCCCCCCCCCAGACACAGATGCTATATCTAGGGTGTGTGAGGGCTGGCTACATGTGTTTGAGTGGTGCGTACCTGGTGGTAATAGGAGGGCCTGAGCTTCCCGTGATGATGTTGGGGACACAGGACCAGGCTTCTGGGGGAGTTGCCTCATTCTTTAGTGGTGGTCCTCTATAACTTCCCAGGGTTATGGGGTAGGACCCTTATAGAAGAAATAACCCTGGTCCCAGGGTGGATGCTCCAGAATCACACACAGTCTCTGGTAAAATCAGCAACGTCTCTTTATTGTCTCTAGCTCGCACACAGCAGCCTTGGCAGCACACAGCAGCAGCACACAAGGCACTCCAAAGGTGTACAGGCCTTCTCCTCTCCTCTCCTTTCCTCCAATATGCACTCCGACAGGATGGTCTGTGAGGGGCCTCAATACCCCAGTGCCCACCTCAGAGGGTATCCTCTGGGTGGGGGTAGATCTTCCCCATCACCCCCGCATCAGGGTGAGGGGCATTGGTCTACTGGAGCTCTGCTCACTCTCCAACTAATAGGCCAGCGGTCTCTCTCTCTCTCTCCTGCTCCCAGGACAGAGCTCGACCTACTTCTCTCCTTCAACTCCCAGGACAGACTCTAACTTCACACAAACTGTCACTCACAGGAACTGGCTACTAAATAGAGTCAGCCCCACCTCTCATGATGTCAGCAGGACCTCCCCTCTGTCTCATGCCTGCAGCAGAGTCAGGGGCCTGCATCTATCACTCAAGGCAGGGCTTGAAGGGGAAAAACCCATGATTACTACTGGCGCCTGCCCTTAACAGGACTTACCACAGTAGGAGAAAGATATATATAGCCCGTGCTGTTTACAGGGGGCTACACATATATACATATATAGCCCTGGTAGGTTTGGGCTATTATTCTGTCCTCCTTGTGTGCAATAATCCCTGGTAAGGGCAGGTTTGCCAGGAGTTAAGATGGGTTCTCCCCACTCACTGCAGATCAGTGAGGCAGAGAAAGCAGTGCAGTCAGGCAGAGAAAGCAGTGCAGTCAGGCCTGTGTCCAATAAGGGACGGGGGCGGGCTCTTGTTGTATCTGTCTTAATGATCTGCATTTCCTGTATTGAGTCAGTTGCTCCTACCCTGAGAGGAGCTGAGTCTTACCTAACCGAGCTGTCAGGGACCTGGCAGGCTTGAGGCCCTCCCCCTGGGAGAGGCTGGTAGACTGTTCCCACTACTCTGATAGGGGGTAGTGGAAGAGCTAGGCCTGCTTCCAGGGCCCTGACTGGGAGTGAAAGGCCAGGGTCATTCTGAGAAGTACTGCTGTGTTACTGTGTTCCGCTACTGCTGTGTTACTTTGTTCCTGTACTGCTGTGACTGTGTATGCTGTACAGTGTGCTGCAGAGGAAATAAAGTGTTCCTGATTATAAAGAAGCGGTTGTGAGACTGGAATCTCTCATCCCTGAGTGGGACGTTCTATTCCAGGGATTCCACCCCATATCCTGGGGCCTGCAATAGATGGAGGCACTGTCACCGTGAGTATGTACTGGGTATGTTCCCAGAAGCCTGTCCTGACCTTCCCCATAATACCATCAAGCGGGAGACTCAGGAGTCCTGTAAGCCAGCAGGTGCGCCACACTATTATGCCTTGTAACCAGAGTAGCATTTCCCCTAGGAGACCCTATTTATGATTGGGTGGGGGAATACCCGTTACACATACATACATACATACATACAATGTATGTAGTAGAGTTACTGCATATACTAATAGCTGCAAATCAAAGAAAATATTGTATTATTATTTACAAAATAACCTTCTATGAAGATGCTCATATACAAATAGAAAACAGTCACTACTTAGTCCTTAATCTCAATCTGACAATGTACATTGTAATATTACAAGCAGCCAAGGGGTTAAAAATACTACTGGCCACTCAGTCCTTCCCTTCGCCCCCTTACAGGAGTAATATATGGACCAAAAACACCAATACTCCCCTCTAATTCCCTGACACCACCAAGGGTAAGCTTTGCCCACCCACAGGTGGGAGTGCTGCTCACTACGCCTGGCCTCCTGGGTGTGCTGCTCACTACGCCTGGCCTCCTGCGGGTGCTGCTTACTACGCCTGGCTTCCTGCGGGTGCTACTCGCTATGCCTGGCCTCCTGCGGGTACTACTCGCTATGCCTGGCTTCCTGCGGGTGCTACTCGCTATGCCTGGCCTCCTGCTGGTGCTACTCGCTATGCCTGGCCTCCTGAAGGTGCTGCTCATTACACTTGGCCTCCTGCGGGTGCTACTCGCTATGCCTGGCCTCCTGCGGGTGCTACTCGCTATGCCTGGCTTCCTGCGGGTGCTACTCGCTATGCCTGGCCTCCTGCTGGTGCTACTCGCTATGCCTGGCCTCCTGAAGGTGCTGCTCATTACACTTGGCCTCCTGCGAGTGCTACTCGCTATGCCTGGCCTCCTGCGGGTGCTACTCGCTATGCCTGGCCTCCTGCGGATACTACTCGCTATGCCTGGCCTCCTGGGGTGCTACTCACTATGCCTGGCCTCCTGCGGGTGCTACTCGCTATGCCTGGCCTCCTGCGGGTGCTACTCGCTATGCCTGGCCTCCTGCAGGTGCTACTCGCTATGCCTGGCCTGCGGGTGCTACTCGCTATGCCTGGCCTCCTGAGGGTGCTGCTCATTACACTTGGCCTCCTGTGGGTGCAACTCACTATGCCTGGCCTGCTGCGGGTTCTGCTGCATACGCCTTACCTCGCACCAAGTATTATTCCATCAGCGTATCTCGGCCCAGCCTGCGCGGATCCAGGACCCTGACAAGGTATGTGAGAAAAGCCATGCACATAGTCCCCTGCGCTGGGCACGGAGGGTTACATACAGTGTATTAATAACTTCTTTGTTTTTGGAAGTTTTCTTTTGTATTGAATATTTCAGGACAATCTGACAGGAATTGTTCTTTTGTGTATTCGTGTTGGGAGGAGCAATGTGGCGAGTATATAAAAGGTTACGCCCAGTGTAACAGGGACTTATCCCCGATTAAATAAAGCTGCTTCAGAGCTCTGAGTAATCCAGCATGGAGCTGGTTAATTGCAGCAAGTAAATTAACCAGTCTACGCCTGGCTAATCAGAGCTGTAAAAAAGCCTCCTGTGGGAAACAGACAGAGAGATTCCTTAGCACACAAGTGTGGTGACACAGGGGAGCAGAGAAGCAGAGGTGACACAGGGGAGCAGAGAAGACCCCTTACTACCCAAATGGGTTGACATGAGGAGAGTCTTGAGCACCCACCAGGACACCACTGACCTGATGGGCCACCTGCTTTAAGGTACCGCTGAGACTTTGGGGTGGTAGGCTGGTAAGCGGCTTTGTAGAGAGGGACTGGGGAGTGAGTTCGCTCTTACACACGGATAGGTGTATGCTGCTTTGTTTATTTTGTTTTTGTATATTGTACAGTGTTTAAAGGGACAGGCTAAATAAAGCAATGTTTTAATTTCCCCAAAACTTGTCTCCATTAGTGTACCTCTGCACACGTTTCTTACACCCAGCCATTGCACCGTTCAGTCAAGATGGATGCCAGGTTTCTGTCAAAGTATCCCATCTGATTGTGGCCAAAATGGCCGACCTGTATGTTTCAAAATACACTGTTGCAGTTCATTTCCCCCCATGTATAATGTAAGATGCGCCTTGTGCACCGAGTGGGTACTTCACCTGGTCAGCCAGCACACAGAAATGTGGGCCTGCTATGTAAATGTGGGTGGGTGAAGTTCTTAGGACATTGTGTGAGTGGGGAGGGTGCTGGCTCAGGTCATGGGAACTGTGCCTCTGAGAGCAGGACCATTGTTCAGCCCAGACCCTGAGACATCTATCTCCAGAGGAGGTATCCGGCTGAAACTGAAACCTGACGCCTGGGCCTTAGCCCCAACTGACAGGTCCCAGTGGTCAGCTTGAATTCCCCACTCTCCTTAAGCCCACCCCTGTGGTCTGTCCTAAAGCACTGTCACCTCCCACAACCCTGATTGGCACATCCCAGGCAAGACCTCGCTGTGTGATTGGTTAACGTAGCTTGCTCTGTGATTGGCCGATGTAGCATCCGTGTTGTGATTAGCCAGCAAGTAGGATCTGTGCTCTGATTGTTTGGTATCCCTTGTTCCATGCTTTCCTATGGAGACGGGGAATGTATGAAAAGAGCTGCCGATTTCAGTTCCAAAGTTCATCCTGACTTTGGGTACTTGGTGTATCTCCAAGGATTTTGCCGGGGAAACCAAAAACGAGGCTCGGTCGCGTAGACGAGCGGGACTTGTGAAGTGCTATTCTCTGAGTAGCAGCCTTGCGGTCTTGAGGGACCAGTACCCTGTGGAGGGTGGAAGCGGACCTGGATAAGCGTACTGAGGCAGCACCCAGCTAGGATTCCCCGTTACCTCTGTTATCGTGAGTTTGTGCTTTAATCGGGTATTGTATTGGGTTATGCCTGTTGATTCTGTTAAAAATAAACTGGCTTTATTTAACTCCTTCTTTCTGTCTGGCGCTTGCGATATCGGGGTAATTGTCCAGGTCTCCTATGAAAGTATCGACTTCCTGAAAAAAAGAATCCTCTTTCCCACATTTTGGAAATCTGGGAGTGAACCATCACAGCGATCAATAATTGCTATTGAACATGCCTAGTACTAGCATGTCATCTACCATCCTCCAGGACCAATATCTCAATTTTTTGACAACTTTGCCGCCTGGTCCTCTATGCAGAGACACATACTGTCATCCTTGCAAACGTTAACATACCTATTGACAAACTTATGGCCACTTCAGCTGTCCATCTCATATCTTTAACTTCCTCCAATGGTCTCTGCCAGTGGACCACCAATTCTACTCACTGTAAGGATGCTCCCTGGACCCGGTTATTTCCCACCTCCAAAAGTGCTCACACGCTGTAGAAAGTTACTGGAGGAAATACCACTCTAAATAGACTTCCTCCACTATTAACTAATTCTCTCGTCATATATGCCCTCTCCCTTGCCAAGCAAACCTACTTAACTTCACTCATACAAGCTCTTTCCTCAATGCCTATTCGTCAGGTTTAACTCTCTTCTCTGCCCACCTACAATTGTACCCTTTTCTATCCTGATAACCCGAGAACTCAACCCCTACTTCAGACACAAGATTCAGTCAGACATAGCATCTCTTCATGTCCAGCTCCACACACAACACCTACCTCCCCTCGCAGACCTAAATCCACCCTCTGCTCATTTTGCCCAGTGACTGAGGACAAGCTCTCTGCACTCCTCCCACCTTAACTCATCTCTTTAATCTCTCACCTCCAGCACATTCTCATCATCTTTCAAACACGCACTCGTCACACCCATTCTAAAGAAATCCTCTCGTAACCCAGCCTTCCTCTTTCTTCTCCCCTTTGTCTACAAGCTACTTGAGCGACTTGTACAGAATCGTCTGACTCTCTTTCTCTCCCCCAACTCCCTGCAATCTGGTTTCCGTCCTCTACAATTCAGGGGTGAGCAAATTTTTCATGCCGAGCCCCCCTTTCCATCCATGAAATTTCTCGGGCCCCCCCTGCCTGATGTAATCAAAATCACATGAAAAAAAAAACCTTTATTAAACGGTATACAATGTAAATACAAATCTGTCTAAATACTTACATATTTCAACAGCTCACGCTTGCACAATTAGGCTGCGTCCACGCTGCCGCTGAGAGCGGTGATATCACCAACGCTCCAAGCATGAGCACAGGGTGTCCTGCATAATTGTGCAAGCACGAGCGGGGAGGCGTGGATCGGGGCTATTTCTGTGTGTTTGTGTGTGTGTGTGACTGTAGGTGTGTGTGGCAGATGGTGTGTGCATTGACTGCTGACAAGCGTGCGATCCTTTGGGGGGGGGGGTGGTGTCATTCATCCACCTCTTTGCTACCTCCCTTCCCTCTCCCCCCCTTTTTTTTTCTCCCCCTCCTTTTTTCCATCTCCCATTTGCCTTTTTATTCTCCCTGCTCTTTGGCTTGCTGTCTCCAGTGTCATCCACACTCCTACCTACAGTATTTTGTATTATTTTATTGATTTTTTCCGTTTTCAATCTTGTGATTTCACTTTTTTTAAATTATTTCTGTACATTCATAGTATGATTGATATAGTGGCAGCCGACCCTTTCACTTGCAGGGGATCGCAGCGAAGCAGGCTGCCAGCGGAGGAAAGCAGGACCACAGCACTATTGCAGGGCAGGAAGGAGGGGCGTTTGACATCACAGCGCTGGGGCGTGCTCCTTCCCTGTAACTCGAAAGCCCCTGCGCGCGCACACACACACCATCACATGTCCGCCACCTGCACTATCCTGTTCGACCGCCCGCGCACAGCTTTTTCGGCTGCCCGCCTGCACACAGCTTCTTTGGCTGGCCGCGCCCAGTTTTTTTGCCCTCCCGCGCACAGCGTCTGCCGGCCCACGCACACCAGGTTTTGCCGCACGCCGCCTGCGACCCCCCCAGTTTGCACACCGCTGCATTTAATCACAACACCAACACACAATCAATCACAACACACACAGACAAAACATACACTCATATCGCAACAGACACACAACACACTCAATCACAACCAACACAGACACTATTCTGGACCCACTGTCATGTCTAGGGTATGAATGAACCCAGATAGCTTCAACTCAGCCCCCTTTCCAAAGCACACAAAAGTCCTGTTATATTTTCTTCACTTTATTAGGAAAGGAGCAGTATATACAGGCACTTGTGGATGTAATGGTGTTGAGAGTGCATCTCTATAGGTGCTTGGTAATTAAGGGCAGGTGAAAAGAATTGGCCTTGCCATGGGGGTGTAACAGAGATGGGTGCTGTACTCACGATGTCCAAAGTGGAAAAGGATGTGAGGGGGAATGTGGGTAAAGGGAATTGTCTTGGTACAGACTATCTGGAAACAAACAAGAGGGGAGGGCAGAATAGCTCATTCTGAGAAGAATCTCAGAGGTTGCTGTAGCAACTCACTGGCTACCTGCTCATGGGCAGAAAGGGCAACATATTGATACATCACACAGGCACAGTGTGTGTATGTGGAACAAATGCCTGCAGCTGAATTTAAGGAGCTGATAAGCAGAAGGGGGGTCAAACAGAAATGTGATTCTTGTTCCATGACAGACACAACACACACAAACACAATCTAAACACACACAACACACAATCACAACCAACACAGACACAACACACAATCACAACACAGACATAGCACACATACTCAATCACAACACACACTCATTTCACAACACACACAATACTCAATCACAACCAACACAGACACAACACACTCACTCAATCACAACACACACACAGTCAATCGGAACACACACAATCATAACAGTCACACACTTTCACTTGGGGGGGTTACTACTAAGCATGTCCCCAGTGTGCTGCTGCAAACTGAGGCGGGGAAACAGACAGGAGGAGTGTCTGTCTGTGTGCAGGGAAGGCCCCGCAACAAGCAGAGAGCCAGCAAGGCGCCGCCCCCGCAACAAGGCCCTGCCCCCACAACAAGGTCCCTCCCCCACAACAATCAGAGAGCAGAGAGCCTCCAGCACAGAGCTTGTTCAGCCGCCCGACCGCGCACAGCGTCTGCCGGCCCGCTGCCTGCGCCCCCCTAAATAATCTTGCGCCCCCCAGTTTGCGCACTGCTGCTCTACACTCCACTGAAACAGCACTAACTAAAGTGGCCAATGACCTACTCACAGCAAAGTCTAAGGTTCACTTCTCCTTACGAATTCTCCTGGATATCTCTGCTGCATTTGACACTGCTGATCACCCCCTTCTCGTGAACTCTCCACTCCATTAGCCTATCCATGACGCAGCCTTCTCCTGGCTCACGCCCTACCTATTCAACCCCCAGTGTTTCCTAGTCTGGCGTCTCCTCCCTTTCAAGGCTCTGTCCTTGGCCTTCTGCTCTTCTCACAATAATACAATCTATGACAGTGACACCCAAATGTAGTTCTTCTCACCTGACCTGTACCCCTCTCTCTTATCCCATGTCACCAACTGGCTCTCTGCAATCTCCTCCCGATGTCCCACGGTTATCTCACTCCTAACATGTCAAAAACAGAATTAATACTCTTTCCCCCGTCCACCGCCACCCCTATACCGAAACTCTTCTTCACAGTCAATAACCCCAATCTCATCAACATCTCAATACTGCTGTCTAGGGGTCATGTTTGACTGATCTCAGTTGGAATTAAACCTTGTCTGCCTATCCAAACTCCAATCCATCCAAAATGCTGCTCATCTTCAAATATAACCCTAAACGCCCCCTAAATTCTGCCCAGAATATTCCCCTTTCTTCCAGTCCTATCACCTCCTCTCACTGCTGCCTGCAAGACTTCTCCCGTGCTGGCCCCCCTCTCTGGAATTCCATACCATGCACCAGACTCTCCCCCAGCTTTCACACATTCAAAATCTTCCAGGTGACTCACCTTTTCAAGGAAGTCTAGCTGACATACCTCTACCATCCAACTCCTCCTTTCCCCTGTAACCGTATTGGGACCAGCTGTGCAGCTGGACCAATCTCCACGCTATGCAACCTTAATGGGATCAGCTGTCTGGCTGGACCATACTCAAACCTGATGTATACGCCACACCACAACGAGTAGCCACTTTACATTGTGTTTCAACATTCGCCCTCATTCCCTCTTTGTATCTGTTTATCCTTATTTGTATTTGTATATATCTCTGTAATTGTATGCACTTATGTCATTATTACATCTCTATACCCATATTGTACCACGCTGCGGTGTATGCTGGCGCTTTACATATAAACCATAATAATAATAGCAAGGTATGAATTTTTCGCAGAAAGCAAAGTTCCACACTACATTGGTGGTAAAAAATGATTACAAAGATTGGATAATATTCAGGCTAAAGCATTACGAATATGCACAGGAGCATTAATACTGTCACCTATAGAAGCGTTAAAGGTAATCGCAGAAGATATGAGCAGGAATTGTTTGAATGCAAAATATTGGTTCTGACAGATCTTCAGGTGTGGTTAATACAATTAAATAAATAGTAATGCAAAACTGGTATATTGTAAAAAAAAGCATGATCAGGGTAACTTTTATATTTCTACTAGGTAAATAGTTTAAAGAAAACAAAAGAAGGGGGGATTGTCAGGGACTCAGGGGGGAGTGTCAGGGACTCAGGGGGGCAGTGGGGGGGGTGACAGGGACTCGGGGGCAGAGTCAGAGGGGCTGTGTCAGGGACTCAGGGGGGGATGTGTCAGGGACTCTGGGGGGGCAGTGTCAGGGACTGAAGGGGGGCAGTGTCGGGGGGGGGGTGTCAGGGACTCAGGAGGGAGTGTCAGGGAGTCAGGGGGGGGGGGGGTGCAGTGAGCTTTAAGGGGCAGTGAGAATGCAGGCAGGGGGCGCTGTGCTTGGTGTTATATTACATGTTTGTGTGTAGTGAGCGCAGGACTCAGGATCCACACCCAGCGGCTTCTCCCCAGCACCCACACCCAGCTCAGCGGCTTCTCTCCTAACTTCTCCCCGGGTCACTCACCCGCAGGCTGCACCATGCCCGTCAAAGGAGGCACCAAGTGCGTCAAATATCTCCTGTTTGCCTTCAACTTCATATTCTGGGTGAGTGCTTCTTATCTAACGTCCCCTGGCAGAGCTGGTGTGTGTGTGTGTGTGTGTGTGTGTGTGTGTGTGTGTGTGTGTGTGTGTGTGTGTGTGTGTGTGTGTGTGTGTGTTGACACTATGAGGTGGTTTGTGTGTGGTGTGGGACACTGGTGGGTGTGTGGTTCCCTATGGGGTGTGGTGTGTGTAATACTATAGCGTGGTTTGTGTCTGACACTATATGGGGTGTGAGTGTGGGACACTACACTATATGGGGTGTGAGTGTGGGACACTACACTATATGGGGTGTGAGTGTGGGACACTACACTATATGGGGTGTGAGTGTGGGACACTACACTATATGGGGTGTGAGTGTGGGACACTACACTATATGGGGTGTGAGTGTGGGACACTACACTATATGGGGTGTGAGTGTGGGACACTACACTATATGGGGTGTGAGTGTGGGACACTACACTATATGGGGTGTGAGTGTGGGACACTACACTATATGGGGTGTGAGTGTGGGACACTACACTATATGGGGTGTGAGTGTGGGACACTACACTATATGAGGTGTGAGTGTGGGACACTACACTATATGGGGTGAGTGTGGGACACTATATGGGGTGTGGGACACGACACTATATGGGGTGTGAGTGTGGGACACTATATGGGGTGTGAGTTTGGGACACGACACTATATGGGGTGTGAGTGTGGGACACTATATGGGGTGTGAGTGGGGTCTCTGTGCCCGCCCTGCCTGTATCTCCGATACCAGGAAAGCTTTCTGACGGACACACTGTATATAGCTGCACTTGCAGCTTTGTTAGTCCCTTTAAGGATATAGTGTGTGTGTGTGTGTGTGTGTGTGTGTGTGTGTGTGCGTGCGCGCGTGCGCTCAATCTGGGCTTTTAAAAATAAGTGTATATCTTTCGGTCAGTAGTTGTGTGTATATTCCTGTGTCATTTTTACACACACACGACACACTAGGAGTTAATATTCCAGGACCTTAGGATAAACCTCTGCAGATCGTTATGTCTCTGTGCTCTGGCCCCTCATGTCTCTGTGCTCTGGCCCCTCATGTCTCTGTGCTCTGGCCCCTCATGTCTCTGTGCTCTGGCCCCTCATGTCTCTGTGCACTGGCCCCTCATGTCTCTGTGCACTGGCCCCTCATGTCTCTGTGCTCTGGCCCCTCATGTCTCTGTGCTCTGGCCCCTCATGTCTCTGTGCTCTGGCCCCTCATGTCTCTGTGCTCTGGCCCCTCATGTCTCTGTGCTCTGGCCCCTCATGTCTCTGTGCTCTGGCCCCTCATGTCTCTGTGCTCTGGCCCCTCATGTCTCTGTGCTCTGGCCCCTCATGTCTCTGTGCTCTGGCCCCTCATGTCTCTGTGCTCTGGCCCCTCATGTCTCTGTGCTCTGGCCCCTCATGTCTCTGTGCTCTGGCCCCTCATGTCTCTGTGCTCTGGCCTCTCCTGCAGATGTCTCTGTGCTCTGGCCTCTCCTGCAGATGTCTCTGTGCTCTGGCCTCTCCTGCAGATGTCTCTGTGCTCTGGCCCCTCCTGCAGATGTCTCTGTGCTCTGGCCCCTCATGTCTCCGTGCTCTGGCCCCTCATGTCTCCGTGCTCTGGCCCCTCATGTCTCCGTGCTCTGGCCCCTCATGTCTCCGTGCTCTGGCCCCTCATGTCTCTGTGCTCTGGCCTCTCCTGCAGATGTCTCTGTGCTCTGGCCCCTCATGTCTCTGTGCTCTGGCCTCTCTCACTGTCACATTGGGATCCATGTGCAATCTTATTAACCCCTTCCTTCTGCGAGGAGAATAACCTGCACGGAACTATTGCTGTGGTACATATTCCATTTCCTCTTGGGAAGGGCTCAGCTTTTCCGCTGCAAAGTGATGTGTTTTCTGGCAGTAAATGGAAACCCTCCGTCTCCAGGGTGCATTATACCCACGCAGGTCGCCAAACCGTATAGTGCAATAACACGAAATAACTGCGCAATAGGAGACATAACTGCGCAATAGGAGACATAACTGCCATCACTGTTCTTTCATTTCTTTATTTTTAATGCTGTACAGAATCCCTCTTGTGGTGCAATCAGTCCCCCGCCTGGAACGCAGGCTCGGTACTTTGTTGCACAATACAGCACACCCTGTGCTTTAGCTGCCATGTGCTGAGTAAAGTAAAACTAGAATGCAACAGTATAATATACATTTTTATTTTATGAAGTAACTTTTCCCTGGGACGGGCAGGCTGCAGTGAGGTGGAAGTAGCCTTAGTTTAAACAAAGAACAACTCTGTATAAATGTCTAGCCAAAAACACAGCAGTAATGTGCGTATCTAGCCAGGAAAGCACCAGATATGCGCGTTTCTTGCTGAAGTTCACAAACCAGTTAACATTTAGTGATTTAGTCATTCGCCATCAATTTTGTGACACACATTTGAAGATATTTGCACAATTTATGTAATTCCATTTCCGCAAACATTCTGTTGCAAAGGTTCCCTCGGTGGGGCGTTCCCTCGGCGGAGCGTTCCCTCGGCGGGGCGTTCCCTCGGTGGGGCGTGCCCTCGTGTGATCTTTCACTAGAACATTGTGGAGAGTTTCACAAAGCAGATTTGAAGACCTTTTGCACAACTTGAGGAATTCAATTGGAACTTTTTCCACACTAGAAGCCAAAACCATTTCAGGGGAAACGCCATCACAAACCGTTCCAGTGTTCTACTGATGCACCTGGCATGTCATGACTAGTTTTCCAGGGGAAGTGAACTTTCACTCTACTTCCGTTTGTGTCATCAGGGGGGTGTTGGCTGAGACCAAGTTGGGGGAATGTTGCCCCAACCCTGAGTCCTCCCAACCCTGAGTCCTCCCAACCCTGAGTCCTCCCAACCCTGAGTTCTCCCTTGTTGTTTTTCTGTAAGATAAGACACCGTGGCTATGGGACACCATCTTTGGCACGTTTTGATTATAATTAGGCGATTTGGAGCGTGGTAGTAATTTGCCAGCGTGGAGTTCAGCTCTGTCCCAGTCACATGTCTATTTGTTGTTTGGTCACAATGAATGGGATGCAGATACATAAAGAATATGTACTTGTGTGCACTCTCTTTCACTTTATTTCATGTATATTAGGTAGGCCCTGATCTGACCTTCTTAGGTTTAATAGTAAATGTAGTATGCACATCTGTTGTTCCAAGTAATACCATCACGTCACCAGTATCTATCTGAACTGCGGGGTTCCTGGAGCAGAAAGTAGAGGTTCTGTTCCGTAGGACCCCTTGGTTTCAATCCTGGGGTGGGGAAAAGGCCAGGTATAAGTTTATTTATTTTTTGAGTTGTCTTGGGGTTTTTTGTTTTAATAAATATATTTTCATGTTGAGGGTTTTCTCAATATTTGAAGAAAAAAACCTGTTTGCCAGTCATCAAAATTGTTAGCTCTATTCCTTTGAAAAGTAATTGTGGTGCCACCATTGGGCGCACACAGAAAAGCCTCCGTACCCTATACTCCTGAAACGCGGCCTCTCGCCCTGCAGCGATGTGTGGTCATTTTTTAGAAGACACAAAGATTAGATCAGCCTTAAAGTACTGGCCGTCTCTTCTTTCTGGAACGCCCCTTTAGGATTCTTATTGGACTGAGTAACCGTAAAACAATGTTGAATTTCAGATAAAGGGGAAAGGTTTGTGGGGAAGCGTTACAATGTAAATATTAGCACACAATGTGCTTATTTTGAAGATTTCAAGTCTCTCTCGAAACTAGTTGCAATTCTTGGCATGCCTGCGTTGGAAAAGTCTTTGTGTTGGTGCAGCTGGGTCATGTGATTTCCACTCCTCTGCCCCTGAAATATGCCCTCTGTGCTTTACCGGAAATTAACCCCTCATTATCCCAGGCAAGTTCTGGCAGGGAGAGAGGGTTGTACATAATTAGGATGTCCTATCTGAGACAGTACCAGGGACACGGTTTATTGTCTAATTCTTTCAATTTTAAGCAATTGCTAAATATTTACTGAACGTTGCTGAAGTAGATAGAAATATGGAGTGTGGGTACACATTTCCGTACGAGCTTCTGCTCAGAAAGTGGTGCCAATAATTACAGCTGGTCCTCGCTTGTACGTACTAAACCTCAAATGTTTACTCCAGAAGCAAACAGTGGGGTTTTTTTTTAATCTGTGGTGGCCGGGTATTGTATAATATGGTAAATGTAAGAATACATACCCCCGAGATATATAACCTGCGCCTCTCTCCGCTTGGGTTGAAGCTCTGAGTCTTCAGACACCTGCAGCAGGTTGAAGATCAGTGACTGATTTGATAAGAGAGCATCGTGTTGGAGGGAAGTTATCGCCAGTTCCAGTTTGTGTGTAGGGTTTGTGAGTCGGGGAAGAGGTGTTGGAATAGTGCAGTGTTTCTCACCCACCGGGAATTGGCAAACCTAAATCTACTTGATGATACTTGATATCAATGTAATCTTGTCTTGTTGGAAGGATACTTGGGAATAGCATTCTGAATAACTACAATAATGTGTGTGTGATTTACAGGGCAAGGAACGCTGGGATGGGGTTAGTCGGAGGGGGCAGGGTTAGTTTGAGCGGATAGGTGAGTGTCGGTGTGTTACCGGGACACAGATCGAAGGACCGGTGGGGAGTGTGAGCTGTAACAAGTCCTTCTCCCCCTGTCCTGCCTATCTAAACGCTGGATCCTAAGTATTATATATTGTTGGCAAGCCCTGATTACCGGATGGTGTATAATGTTCATTTTCTAGGACCTGTTGGTTTTTTCCCCTTCTTCTTGAGTTCCCTCTTTGAATTGGCTGTGTGTGTGACTGTAATTTGTCCCTACGCCAGCACTGGAGGATGCAACATTTATTCTTATAAGGTTAGATCAGAGTTGGGTTTTGCGGTGGGGTTTTCTTGGCAACGTTCAGCATTCAAATAAAGCTTTTTACATTGACTGTTTCGTGTACTGTTTACTTGTAGCCCTTGGAAACCGTGCAAATGATTTATCAAAGCACCTGGGCGTGTCTCCTATAAAGCGCGGCACACCCTGGGCCTGTGGAAAAATCAGACCTGGACGCAGGCAACAAAGTGAAAGCACTTTGGTATATGACATTCTGTGCTACTGCAATGGTTTTATACATCTGGGGAAATTGCAATGTCCTATATTATAAAATGTATACTAATTGTTTGCTCCTTGCTGACAAAGCTATTTACACCGCCACAGGCCTGAGAGACGAGGCTTTTACTTGGAAATTAAATAAAAGGCATCACCATTCTGCAAGTTAATAATTGTGCTAATTACCACGGTCAGGATGGAAAATACAAAGTATAAGGTAATTTATCAGGCAATGGTTCTAGTATCAATTGTGCATCTTATATACATGTTATCCTGTGTTCCCAGGCTGTATAGAGCAGGACGTAATATGCTGCTCTACCCCCCCCCCCCCTTAAATACTATTTTGCATGAACCTTTTTCTAAGATGGACAATTACTGAGGTGTTTGACACCGTACATTAAAAGCCAATTCTGTATATTTATACAGGCTTTGCATTGACCGCAGGTATGTTTGCCTGCAGTAAAACTTTGTCTCCGGAGAGAGTGGATTTTTTTTTACTCTTTGTTGAAATTCCTGCTAGTGATTACACATTATTTTTATTATATTCAGGGAACTAAGGAGAGGAAATGTTTCCCTGTTGCTTGGAGGGGTTAGGACAGCACAGAATACTGCCTGCTGTTAGGTGACAAGATTATTTAATAATCTCCTTACTTAATATTGGTCAAATTATTTTAAGCTACAACCACGTCACAGTGACTCCATTTTAGTAGGTCCCACACTACCAATCTTATGTATGCAACCTTACAGTATGTATATTTCCCAGTGCATAGAGAGGAAACGCTGAAGCCACGAGCACGAGGTACCTAGCATGGACACCGCATACAGGTCACAGTATTATACTAAATGGCCCATACTCGGGAAGAATGTATATAGATAAAATACATAGTAATGCACTAAATGTGCCACTGGCTGTAGCATTGGGGCTTCTTGTGACCGTTCTCCTTTCCATGTCATTATGCAGACTCTGCTCACAAGTGATAGTTTTATTTGTTTTAAAGTGAGTGGCTCAGTGAGTAAAGACACCGGCTCTAAACACAGAGAGGAACCTGCTTCAATTTCTGGTGTCAGATCTTGGGAAAGTCACTTTATCTCCCTGTGCTCGGGCCCCAAAAACATAGATTGTAAGCTCTACGGGGCAGGGTCTGTGTCTGAAACATTCCTATGTGCTGCGCGCCATACTGTGTGTGACGCGCTTTGCGTCCCATTGGGGGACAGACACTATATGAAATTATTTATATATTCCTTAAGATTCAACCTCACCTGTACTAGAGGGGCCTATATGCCACCTATGGATAGATATGAAACATTATTTTTAGTCTAGTAAGATGGTTGCATCTTTTACTGTTCTTCCTAATAAAGAGTGACTAATTATCCTCCCCAGGGTATTTCTAATTGTTTACAACTAGTTAATTGACATGCATTTTTTTTAAAATTAGATTACTTTTTTTTACTTGCCATTTACGAGGGGAACAATGCACGGGAGAGGGAGAATATATTCGTTTAAACCATGACCCTGCTGCTTATCTTGATATCACGAGACATTAAGTCTTTTAATCAATCTGGTGCTTCAGCGGTTAATGTAGCTACAATTTGATTTTAAAAAATGCAATATATTGGGTTTATGACAGGTCAAGGCTTTTCATGGGTCTGTGCAGACCTACAAAGCGGACTTAAGTGGGGGGGGCCTTATCACTGGCCCACTAAAATGGACGTGTCGTTTACAAGGTAAGAAACGAAAGCCAGGTACTATTCTGTCAGCCTCAAAGAAAACTAAACGTTCTCAAATGATTACTGCTGCATCCCAGAGCGAGGTGACGCACAGCACAGGTCACACCTTCGAATGTATTAAAAATAAGACTATCCGGGGATAACCTCGATTTCTAGAGCATAACGTTCAGATGTGTAATCATTGCAAGGAGACGCGTGTAACGAGACCACACACAACATGGGTAAGAGATGGCAAGGACAGATATTCATTTGTCACTCAAATTTAGGAGCAAGGCGGTCATCATTAGTCTAATCTCATTGCATCTGTCATAATCGTCTGGATCTACTGATAAAACTCGCATGTGTCCAAGTATTAGAAAAAAGAACTTTTATATATTGAGGCAAAAACTTAAGTTAGCTTTTTTTTTTTTTGTAACCTAGCAGCTGATTTACGACAGGGGCGAGCTTATGTTGTTTCATTGGGGGTGGGGGAAATAGTACATAACTTAACAGGGTGTTATGAAAAATTAACAGAGGTGTGTTTTGGGATCAAACACTAACATTTTCAAATTTCTACGCCAGTGACCTCTGTAGAAAATCCTGACCAAGGGTAACGTAATGTATAGGGATTTCTGTCTTGTTTTATCCTGTGATTTTAAGAAAGTGTGTGTGTGTGTGTGTTAAAACATTCTTTAAATTCAGCTTTGGGACTCTGAATTAACTTCTGCATGCTCTGGAGAGGGTATTTACATTTTTGAACACGTTTTGCTACTGCCGATTTTTTTCTTGATTGCTTAGTTTTTTTTCTATAATAAACAGGGGATATTTATATTTATTATTATTATTATTATTTATATATGTTTTGCATATTTATTGGGTGGTGGCACCGGATAGATATGATTGCAATTGAGTAAGGGGTTAATATGAACTCATTGAAAGTACCTTGCGCAGGAGAAAGGTGAGTTGGCGAGAGTAGCCGTGTGTATTAACCCTGGTTGCACTTGTGCTCACTTGTGTGCTGTTGGTGACAGATGGTATATGGGGACGGATTGTGGGGGATATTGTCCATTTGAGGAATCTTTGCAAAGGTGAAAAGTGGGCCAGCTACAGAGCTGTGTATTAACACTTGTTCCATATGCAGGTCACATGCTCACGGGGCATACGTGACAATGGTCATAAGGAAAGATTAAGGGCAGCAAACACCACCCACACAATAATCTGTGATGCTCAGTTAGGCCCCAGCACACTCTTTTTTTTTTTTTTTTTTTTTTTTGTATCACTTTTTTTTTTATTGAGAACAACATACATCTAAATGATAACGACAATGTCATAGGCACATGACATGACTTTTCAACTGAGTTAAACAACATGTTGTCCCAAAATGGGTATTTTTCAGTTGGTGGGGGGGGGGGAAGGTCTAAGTGGGGGAGGAGGGGGGGAAGACATACTGGGGGGGTGTGGGGGAGGATGGGGGAACTCTGTTTTCTTCCTCCCTTTCCATCAGTACGAGGACGGCCTAATGCAGGCCTAGTCCTAGCGGGCCGCTCCAGGGGTCCCAGGTATTCCGAAACTGTGGCATTTTTTTATTGAGCATTGCTGTGAGTTTATCCATGGCCATGACCTCGTCTATTCTTCTCAACACCGTGTTTCTCGCTGGGGCTTTGGTGTGTTTCCACGCCGCCGCTATTGAGCATCTGGCTGCGGTTAGGATAGCGGATACTAGTCTACTCAGGGGGGTGGCAGGTCGTCTATAGGTTTGCTCAGCACGAAGGTCAAGGGGTACAGGGGGAAAAGAAGCCCTGTAGTTTCTTGTAGAAGCTTCTGGATCTTTGTCCAGTACCTCTGAATCTCCGGACATGACCACCAAATGTGGGCCATGTCCCCCTTTTGGCCATATCCCCTCCAGCACAGGTCGGGAGTGCAGGGGAAGATCTGGCTCAGCCTAGCCGGGGTCAGGTACCACTGGAATAGTATTTTATATATGTTCTCTTTTGTCACTGTACAGATTGAGGTCTTTGTGGCCAACTCCTAGATATCCTCACACTCGTCCATATCTATCTGTACATTGAGGTCCTCTGACCATTTTTGCATATACTTGTGGATTGGGGGGCTGTTTGCCGACTCATCCCCCTATATATCTCTGATATCAGACCTCTGGTAGGAGCCCTTGCCGCAAAGGGATTCAAACCTGGTTAATGGGGGGAATTTAGCGTTTGGGGCTAGGGATAGAAGGAAGTGCCTAATTTGCAGAAATTTGAACAGATGGAGACCTTGGTGTTTATGTTTGTCGCGGAGTTCTTGGAAGGAGAGGATCTCCTCGGTTTTCAGCAGATCGGCAATCAGCCTTATTCCTAGACCTTGGAATTGGTCGAATTGTTTTTTGGAACACCCAGGCGGGAAGTGTGGGTTTCCAAAGATGGGGGTAAGTTGGGATGGGGTAGCTAGCAGGCCATATTTCCCTTTTGTTCTTGAGCCAGACATCCCATGTGCATCTCATTGCCCCCAAAGCGAATCGCCGTGGTCCTCCCTCCCTTCCCACAGGAGACCAGAGATGGACCTGGAGGGTGGCAGGTGCAGCATGATGTGATTCGATCGCTAGCCAGCAGGTGGAGGCCGGGTCGTAGTTCCAAACCACAGCCTGCTTCAACTGGGCCACCGAATAGTATCTGATCACATCGGGGACCCCCACACCTCCTCTTGTCTTGGGGGACAACATCACAGACCTTGGTACTCTTGGCCGTTTATCATTCCAAATGAATTGGAACATAAGGGCCTGGATATGTTTCAGGGCTGCGATTGGGACGGGGACAGGGAGTGTTTGGAAGAAATAAAGAAGTCTCGGCAGGACGTTCATTTTTATTGATATAATTCTTCCAAACCAGGAAATTTGGAGCTTTTTCCATTTCTCCAGGTCTTTTTTGATTTGGTCAAATAAGGGGGGGTAGTTGGATTGGTATAGGGAGCTATAGGTGCTTGAGATTCTGACTCCTAGGTATTTAATATGGGTAGTGCTCCATCAATATTTATAGAAAGCTTGTAGGAGTCTCCATTCCTGGTCTAATAGGGATACGTTTAGAGCTTCTGACTTGTCCATGTTGACTTTGTAGTCAGATACTGTGCCGATTTGGGATAGCAATCTTTGGAGATTGGGGAGGGAGACGTGGGGGTCAGGATCACATCATCGGCAAATAAAGAGATTTTGTATTCTGTTTCGCCAATTCTAATGCCTTTAATGCTCTGATCTTCCCTAATTGTGGCCGCTAATGGTTCAATTGCTAGGGCGAATAACAGAGGGGAAAGGGGGCAACCCTGCCTGGTTCCATTTCTGATCCTAATGGGGTCCGAGAAGCCACCTGAAATTTTTACATGTGCTGTTGGGTTTTGGTAGAGGGCTCTAACCCCCTGCAGGAAGGGGCCACTGAATCCAAATTTCAGCATAGTTTGATCTAGGAAGGACCATTTGATTCTGTCAAACGCTTTTTCTGCGTCAAGACTAAGGATCATCGCTCTGGTATCTTACCCCAGCTTTTTGGGTACTTTTTGGTTTGTTTTTTGGTCCCTGTGATCTTTATTTTAATCACTCTTGGGACGGAGCTGAGCTTGCACACGTCCTGCCTGCTCTGTGTCTTGGCCACGCCACCTTTTTTATTTATTTTTAAATGAGCATACAATGAAGTCCTGTGGGTGTAACCCATATACAGTACTTGCAAGCACGGGCCTTCTTACTGCAGTATTTAACGTCACAGCCTTCCTAATGTTTTATTAGAGGTTTAATAACTGGATATTCAAGTGATCTAAAGACAAATAATGGTACTGAACTAGCAGAGAATGTTACATGGGTAAGTGCTGTCACTATTGTAACGCCAGGTTATCTCGCCATTTTAAAATCTTTCTCCCAGGTCTCCTGCTTGTGTATTGTTCTCCTGACAATACTCTGCTTCTGCTTGTGGAGCATAAAAAGCAGGTATTTCGTGCAATACAGAAGTGTGCTCCGTAGAAGGCCTGGTGACCAGCATTGTAAATAACGTACAAGCCGGGACCGGGGCTGGATGCGAAGGGAGACAACGGGCAGAGTGTTTTCCTGTGATCAGTCCGCTTGCTGTAAAAGGAATGCTGGATCCAAACACAGCTTTGTTTGTTAAACAGGAAACAAGTGAGTCATCATGGAAAATCTCCCCAGAGCAGTGTGAGCTGAGCCAGCCCTTGTGCGAACCTGACTCGCACTGCGGAGCCAGACCCTGTGGCAAGCCCACTCACACTCAATCCTCAGCCAGGCACCGTGCAAACCTCACTCACACTGCTGAGCCAGATCCCGGGCTGAGACCACTCGCACTGCTGAGCCAGACCCTGTGGGAACCTCACTCGCACTACTGAGCCAGACCCCGTGGGAACCTCACTCGCACTACTGAGCCAGACCCCGTGGGAACGTCACTCGCACTGCTGAGCCAGACCCCGTGGGAACCTCACTCGCACTGCTGAGCCAGACCCCGTGGGAACCTCACTCGCACTGCTGAGCCAGACCCCCGTGGGAACCTCACTCACACTACTGAGCCAGACCCCGTGGGAACCTCACTCGCACTGCTGAGCCAGACCCCGTGGGAACCTCGCTCGCACTGCTGAGCCAGACCCCGTGGGAACCTCACTCGCACTGCTGAGCCAGACCCCGTGGGAACCTCACTCGCACTGCTGAGCCAGACCCCGTGGGAACCTCACTCACACTGCTGAGCCAGACCCCGTGGGAACCTCACTCGCACTGCTGAGCCAGACCCCGTGGGAACCTCACTCGCACTGCTGAGCCAGACACCGTGGGAACCTCACTCGCACTGCTGAGCCAGACCCCCGTGGGAACCTCACTCGCACTGCTGAGCCAGACCCCGTGGGAACCTCACTCGCACTGCTGAGCCAGACCCCGTGGGAACCTCACTCGCACTGCTGAGCCAGACCCCGTGGGAACCTCGCTCTCACTGCTGAGCCAGACCTTGTGGGAACCTCGCTCGCCCTGCTGAGCCAGACCCCGTGGGAACCTCACTCGCACTGCTGAGCCAGACCCCGTGGGAACCTCACTCGCACTGCTGAGCCAGACCCCGTGGGAACCTCACTCGCACTGCTGAGCCAGACCCCGTGGGAACCTCACTCGCACTGCTGAGCCAGACCCCGTGGGAACCTCACTCGCACTGCTGAGCCAGACCCCGTGGGAACCTCACTCGCACTGCTGAGCCAGACCCCGTGGGAACCTCACTCGCTTCATTTTTTGTAAAGAGAATTGGGGTAAAAAATAATAATGCTGTTGTACAGAAACTATTGGGCTTTTAACCTGTGATAAAGACTCTCATGCAAAACACCTGTGATACCTGTGATACCTGTGATACCTGTGATACCTGTGATACCTGTGATACCTGTGATACCTGTGATACCTGTGATACCTGTGATACCTGTGATACCTGTGATACCTGTGATACCTGTGATAACCTGTGATACCCTGTGATACCCTGTGATACCCTGTGATAACCTGTGATACCCTGTGATACCTGTGATAACATGACTATCCTGCAAACCAGACGGTTTAGTTTTTTCTTTTCTTATTATTTTCGACCTGATGCTGTGAGAAATAGAATGTGAAAAATGTCTTTAAAACCTCCCTGCTGTTTTCACACCTGAATCTTGATAAGTTCTGTGGGTTTCCCCTGTTTGGCAACATCTGCTGCTCATTATAACCGGTCTCTGCTGGGGCAGAGCAGATGTGTGTTTGTTTTATTAATACTGAATCAATAAGGTCCTTACATGTGCTGCGTCTTCTCACCTCCTATCCTAAAGCTGCGCATATAGTGACGGCGACAGCAACGTCGCGGCAAAACAAATGCATTGCAGCCGTCGCGTGCGCTTATGGTAAGCGCGGAGCGACGAATTGGTTGCGATCGCTGTAGTCGTCTCTATTTGATTTCCCAGCGACCGTCACCGGCACTATCAGCGCTATTAGCGTAGCCGTAACTTGTCCGTTAAGGTTCCTTGGAATCTAATAATGTCACCAAGTCAAAGGCGCTTAGCCGACATTTTAATATATTCCTTTTTAGTAATAAAATACACAGCTTAAAAAAATCGGTGTCCTGGGAAAGAGCTGAAAATTGGACATGCTATTGCATAGTACATTATGGTGAAGATTGTGTCACGTACAGCATCCCTATGAGCACGGGGCCTGTATAAGGGACACTGGTTAATACACGGCTATCCAGCTGGCCCACACTTCACTTTCTACAAAGGTCCCTCAAATGATCAATCTCCCATCACTCTGTCCCCATATACCATCCGTCCCCATATACCATCCGTCACGAACAGCCACACAGGTGAGCATGTGACTTGGATATGCAACCAGGGTTAATAAACACAGCTACTCTATCCAACTTGCCTTGTTCCTCCGCAAGGAACTTTCAATGAGTTAATATTTACCCCATACTCAATTGCAATCGGATCTATCCCCTGTCCCCACTAACGCAAAATGTAATTTGCAGAGTGAAATGGTCACTGTTTATTAAGAAAAGAAAAAAAACTATGCACTGGCTTAACACATCTGTTCTACCAAAATGTACCTTGTCCTCTACGTAGCGTGCCACAGTTGAATCAGAGCCTAAAGCATTACTTAAAGTTTGGCTTTAATATTTAAAAAATTCAGTGCTTTGGGCTGTAGAAAAAATTATTACAAGACAATAGTACAGCTCAACCCCGTTATAGCGCGATCCGCTACAACGCGGATCCACTTATAACGTGTGTGTGTTTTTTTAATTTATTTTTTATGGAAAATGGCTGCGCTTGGACTTTCCCGGCATCTGCAGCGCTCTCTTCCCTGCTTAATCAGGCTGCCCACGTGCGTGGCGCACATCTCCAAGGGCTTTTTTTTTAATAACATTCAATGCTTTTTTGCTAATGGAGAAATATAACTAATTTTGACCAGCTTGCTCCTAAGTTTGAGCAACAAATGCATGTCTGTCCCTTGCCACCTTCCGAAGGGTTCCATTGGTTTCGATTTGGCCGTCAGAACCACTATGGACGCAGCCTTCGATTTGGCTGTGAGTAGGTTATTGGCAACTTTTGTTAGTGCCGACTCGTGGAGTATTGAGGACAGAAACCAGATTGCAAAGTGTCAATGCGGGTGTAGAAGTAGAGAAAGTGAGTCCAGCCGTTGTATACAAGTAGCTGGGAGGCAAATGGGATGAGAGGGAGGGTGGTGGTTGGAAAGGGGGTTGGGTCAAGAGGGTTTCTTTGTGCGTGGTTTTTAAAGGGGGGAGAAAAATTAGGCTGGAGGGGAGACTATGAGGAGCACTGAGACCTCCACCTCCTGGGGAAATGTGTGGATAGGTGTGCATGTGGTGCCTGACATGAAGAGCTGTCATGTCTGATGGACTCAATCTGTTCTGTGAAGTAGGTGACAAGTACTTAGGCCGCGAGGGTGGAAGGGAGTGCAGTGGTGTGACGGGAGCTTTGTGACAGGCTATGAATAATACACACCAAATATATAACTGGGTTGAACCGGACGAGACTTAGATATGATAAAATATAATTTATTCCTTGAAAAAGGTGAACACACGAGATATACAAATAACAGACAATATATGGACACTTACTTAAAGGTTGGAACAAGAAAAGCCATCAGGATACAGGATGGGCCATTTCTTCCATACTTCAGTTTCAGAGGTTGACATCACAGCAATTTGGAAAAAATATATATCAATGTGGCGCTCTAAAATTATATTCCTATATAAACAAGTGCATATAAATAAGGTGATACTAATACAAACATTTGAATGCCGCTTAACCCAGAGGGGGGGGGGTCGTTCTCTCGATCCCGTGGACGTGGAAGAAGTGAAGATCATCGGGAAGCGCAAAGTCATGTAAAACAGAAACACATTTCCTGATGGTGCAGTATTGTGATGTAGATAAATAAAAAAAAATTAAAGTGCGGTGTGCTAAGTACTCACAAGTGTATGGTGAGTGTTGTTCCCATAAAGGTATCTTTCAGGGACAGCCTGTCTACCCGTGGTAGAGGTGGGTCAGTGTATCTAGGCGGATACTGAGGACCTTAGGTAAAAAATGAGGAAACAGACATAGTGCAGACTGTACGAAATATCTATTAAAATGGTAAGTGGATGTACAATACACTCACAATGTATAAAAGAATAACAAGCGTTTAGATCACATATTGGATCTCAGTGCAAGGTAGCTGTATCAGTCCCCCCTTCGCCTCGGCGTGCGTTTCACTGATGCGTCTCACCCAAACCGGAAACCGGAAGTGACGTCATCTGCGCTTGGCTCTCTGGGGAACTTCGATCCTTTAGTGGTCTTCTCTCATCAGGGTTCACTCTACGCGTTTCTCCGTATAGCGGTTTCATCAGGAGTGTAATCTGACATGTTCTAAGAGACTATTTATAGGCTGTGCTAGAGTCCCATTGGCTTACATTAAGTATGGTAATCAAATAGCATAGCAGCAACAGACTTGTAGTTAACAGCAATTAAGACTCACATCACACATATACAGTATGAGTCTTCCAAAATGACATAACAATTACATAAAATTACATAAAAATTAAGTACATATGTTTTAATAAAAACTAAATAGCAAACATCTAAAAATACATAGATTAAAATATAAAACTTAAATATGAATCGCCTCATTACAGCTAAGATAGGCAATTAACCTCTTAATGGACTGATCTAAATGCAAGTATTTGCTAGTGATAGTAAAATTTGGCATCTAGTGGGAAAGAAAAGAGACATGTTAGAGTCAAAGAAATGGTTTTCTTTCAACCACGTGTTGGTTTTTTTGTGGGTATATTTCTTAAGGCACTAGGTGACAAATAGTTTTTAATATTTGGTGCTTTCTTATATACCATTTTTACTTTGTCAGCCAGATGTTTCCCCAAAACTGGGTCATTTTTGAGTATCGGCCAATGGGTGTTAAGGATTTTATTAATTTTGCTGGCATCCTTATTATATAAACTATTTGTCACCTAGTGCCATAAGAAATATACCCACAAAAAAACACACGTGGTTAGACCCACCTTTAGGATTTTATGATTGCAGAATGTGCACTGCCTGCCAACACAGTTCTAAAATGTCACACAGTTTCAAATCAAACACAACACAAAAATCTTATACTATTAAGCAGCATTTGAACTGTAGAACAAGTTTTGTTATTTACCTCGCAGAATGTGAATGCGGTTTACAGTATATTGGTAAAACTACACGTCCGCTTAGAACGCGCATATTAGAGCATTTGGGTAACATAAAACGCAAAATCACAACCCATTTTTTATTAAAACATAACTCTAATCCTGCTAGCTTTACATTTAAAGCTATTGAACAAGTGTTGCCCCACTGGAGGGGGGGCAACAGAGACTTAAATTTAATTAAAAGGGAGTCCTTCTGGATGTTCGAGCTAAAAACGATTCATCCTCAAGGCTTAAATCTAGAGTTCGATATAAAACCATTTCTTTGACTCTAACATGTCTCTCTTCTTTCCCACTAGATGCCAAATTTTACTATCACTAGCAAATACTTGCATTTAGATCAGTCCATTAAGAGGTTAATTGCCTATCTTAGCTGTAATGAGGCGATTCATATTTAAGTTTTATATTTTAATCTATGTATTTTTAGATGTTTGCTATTTAGTTTTTATTAAAACATATGTACTTAATTTTTATGTAATTTTATGTAATTGTTATGTCATTTTGGAAGACTCATATATGTGTGATGTGAGTCTTAATTGCTGTTAACTACAAGTCTGTTGCTGCTATGCTATTTGATTACCATACTTAATGTAAGCCAATGGGACTCTAGCACAGCCTATAAATAGTCTCTTAGAACATGTCAGATTACACTCCTGATGAAACCGCTATACGGAGAAACGCGTAGAGTGAACCCTGATGAGAGAAGACCACTAAAGGATCGAAGTTCCCCAGAGAGCCAAGCGCAGATGACGTCACTTCCGGTTTCCGGTTTGGGTGAGACGCATCAGTGAAACGCACGCCGAGGCGAAGGGGGGACTGATACAGCTACCTTGCACTGAGATCCAATATGTGATCTAAACGCTTGTTATTCTTTTATACATTGTGAGTGTATTGTACATCCACTTACCATTTTAATAGATATTTCGTACAGTCTGCACTATGTCTGTTTCCTCATTTTTTACCTAAGGTCCTCAGTATCCACCTAGATACACTGACCCACCTCTACCACGGGTAGACAGGCTGTCCCTGAAAGATACCTTTATGGGAACAACACTCACCATACACTTGTGAGTACTTAGCACACCGCACTTTAAATTTTTTTTGTTTATCTACATCACAATACTGCACCATCAGGAAATGTGTTTCTGTTTTACATGACTTTGCGCTTCCCGATGATCTTCACTTCTTTGACATCACAGCAATACATGCGTCTCATGAAGACACACGAAGGACAATAGCCATAGGCTGAGCCTGGTTCTTATACCATTATTTCCCATTGAACACAACCTAAACCCAGCCCCTCTCATAAATCAGTGGTGAGGTTGACAGTTTTCCTCAGAGTAAAACTCCCACCCAAGGACGTTTAAAAACTGCTTTTCCCATCTAAATAACTTCATAACTTCAGTTCAGTAATACTTACTGGCACGCGAGACATATTAATACATTCCGAAACGCATGACGCTCCCAATGAGACTAAATATTACCGTGTAATACTAAAATTAAGAGAGATATTAATATGTGTCGCTTAGGACCTGCTACACATCATGTGTTTGTAATCGTTATGTGCGAATCAGTCCCACGAATACACACGTGTAGCTTTTAGCACGTTCAGCCGAGGACATCTCATATTATTCTTATATTTAATAAGGTCACTCATTCTGATATCTCCTTGCGTAACCGCACCCTGGCCCCCATCAAGAAATCCTTTGAAGCAGGGACTCCTGTAGTGAATATTTGTCACTGGTGCTATATTTTACACCCAATGCCCCAGCCTGGGTCTAGCTGTCTCTACCAGCCAGATGTGTTAACCCCCGCTGTACTTTTCACACCCAACTTCAATCAAGCCTTTTGAAGCCCAGATATTTCTGAAAAGACACCACGCATCCTCATGTATTTTCCTAAACTGCAGCTCATTAACCCCTTAAGCCCCAGTGTGTGTGGTGCAGACACTGGCCCAGACACAATACATTTATACAGGGGAATAAACAGTTGGATGGCTGAAGCAAGGCAAAAACACATTACTGGACCCCAGTCCAGTTAACCCCTTGCTTCCCAGGTGAGAGTAGAGGGTGGCCCAATGGGGTGTAACCCCTTTAATCCCGGGCCAAACCCACTCTCTCTTGACAAGTGGGCAGCGAAGAAAGTTAATGGTGGCGTATAGGCATTGAGGATTAGACTCATTTGTACGAGCGAGGACACGTAGGTTTGCTTGGCAACTGAAAGGAGGAGAGTATCAATGTATAGTGGTGGAAATTATCTGCTTTAGAGACTCTTTTCTTCCAGAAACATTCAGCAGTGCTTTTTGGAGGTAGAGAGTAAAGTTTTTGTGACTTCACTCTAGACAAGTTGTGTGGTGGCATGAACTGTCTTGTCTTAGGCTGCGCTTATAGTGCCCGGCGACAAGATGTCGCGCCAAAACAAATACATTGGTTCCGTCGCATGCACTTATAGTAAGCGAGACGGAGCTGCACAAAAATTTGAAGCCGTTGAAAGTTGATTTTGGGAGAGACAGTCGCCACCAATCACAGAGAGCCTACTGCACTCTGCCCACCCCCTTCGTGTCGTCACTGGCCTTGTCGCCAGTGACGTCGCTCCAAACCTAAGTGCAGCTTTCGCCAGCGGCGACGGGTGACGTCATCGGTCGCGTGTCGCCAGCACTATAAACGCGGCCTAAGGCTGAAGAATGTATTCTGTTGTATAAAGAAGTTTCTAGGTCTATGCAGTAAAGGGTGGAGATGGGAGAGAGATGTTTGAGAATTTTAGGTTTCTGTATGTGCGTGTGGATGTAGGTGTTGGGGAGGGTGCAGAGGGTAGACTGAGGATAAAGGTTAGGACTTCATAGATGATCAGAGAGAGGGAAGGGTGGGTTAGAGACTGAGCAAAAGTGAGACGTCAAGGTAGAGACCATTGTGTGAGATGGAGCGGTGGTGCATTGGGAGAGACCATAGGAGGAGGTTCAGGAGAGAATGGGAGCTGAATTGGGATTAATGGGTATTTTTCAAGTCTCCCAGGATGACGTACGTGTCAAAATTGAGGAAGCCAGGTGACAAAGCTGTCAAATCAAGAGGTTGGTGAGGGGGGGGGGGGGGGTGATTGATAACAGCAACACTGAAAGAAGGGGTTGTGGGTTTTATCATGTGTTATGTGCAGCATGGGGATAGTAGTATGTCTATTCCTCTGTCCGGTCTCTTCCCTGGTCACCGTGGGAGAGTGCAGTCGGGGAGGCGGTATGGGATGAGCCAAGTTTCTGTACTGGCTAGGGGGGAGGGTGAGAGCTGGAAATGAATAAATCGTGGAGGTGGGAGTGATTGGCTGTGCGCGGTGAGGAGACAGTGGGGTGGGATGTGGAAGGATTGGTATGAGCATAGGGCCAGGATTGGTGGGAATGTTGCCCCAGTGTAGGAGTAATAGCAGGAAGAGAGAGTAGGAGGGGAATGTTGCCCCAGTGTAGGAGTAATAGCAGGAAGAGAGAGTAGGCGGGGAATGTTGCCCCAGTGTAGGAGTAATAGCAGGAAGAGAGAGTAGGCGGGGAATGTTGCCCCAGTGTAGGAGTAATAGCAGGAAGAGAGAGTAGGCGGGGAATGTTGCCCCAGTGTAGGAGTAATAGCAGGAAGAGAGAGTAGGCGGGGAATGTTGCCCCAGTGTAGGAGTAATAGCAGGAAGAGAGAGTAGGCGGGGAATGTTGCCCCAGGGTAGGAGTAATAGCAGGAAGAGAGAGTAGGCGGGGAATGTTGCCCCAGGGTAGGAGTAACAGCAGGAAGAGAGAGTAGGAGGGGAATGTTGCCCCAGTGTAGGAGTAATAGCAGGAAGAGAGAGTAGGAGGGGAATGTTGCCCCAGTGTAGGAGTAATAGCAGGAAGAGAGAGTAGGCGGGGAATGTTGCCCCAGGGTAGGAGTAATAGCAGGAAGAGAGAGTAGGAGGGGAATGTTGCCCCAGTGTAGGAGTAATAGCAGGAAGAGAGAGTAGGAGGGGAATGTTTCCCCAGTGTAGGAGTAATAGCAGGAAGAGAGAGTAGGAGGGGAATGTTGCCCCAGTGTAGGAGTAATAGCAGGAAGAGAGAGTAGGAGGGGAATGTTGCCCCAGTGTAGGAGTAATAGCAGGAAGAGAGAGTAGGAGGGGAATGTTGCCCCAGTGTAGGAGTAATAGCAGGAAGAGAGTAGGCGGGGAATGTTGCCCCAGGGTAGGAGTAATAGCAGGAAGAGAGAGTAGGAGGGGAATGTTGCCCCAGTGTAGGAGTAATAGCAGGAAGAGAGAGTAGGAGGGGAATTTGCTGGATGTGAGAGGCGGATGGAGTTGATGGCTGCAGAATGAGGGAGATTACAGTAGACAATGGGAAATTAGGAACAAGGGTTTCGGGGAGAGTGTGGGAGCTACGGATAGAGGCAAGCAAGGGGGACAGCAAGGTAACAGTCGTCCAAAGCTCGAGATTGGATGGAAGTCATTATGAAACATGAAGCTGCAGGGCTATCAACATGGGGCACAAGGGGGTCGCCCTGCGGCAGCTTAACTGACAAACCCTGCACCTTAACCAGGGGGAAGAGCTGGGACCTCCGTCCTGGCGGGTGTGGGGGCCTCGCGCTGGAAGTTGCTCCAGGGCCTCCTCTCTCGCCACACCTGCCCCTCCCCCTCCTGGTGTGTGTGTTGTGGATGGAGGGGAGGGAGAGGGTGTATTTGTGTACTCTGAGGATGAGAGGAGTTCCCCCCCCCACCACCTTTCTCTCCGGCCAGTTACCTGGATTTTGTTTCCTCTTCGCTAGATTTTTACAGATTTTTAATAGGAAAAGCTAAAGAAAAGTGTGCGTGTAGGTTATTGCAACGTTGTATTTTATTCTGTCCTGCTACAGCCCGAGTCTTGCAGTCAGACTTAAGAATTGTCCCCAAGCTAGTTTCATGGGCCTGATGTAGGGTTTCCTGCGGGGTGTTGGCAGGTGCAGTGTACAAACTACATGCAATATCCTACATGCAATATCCTACATGCAATATCCTACATGCAATATCCTACATGCAATATCCTACATGCAATATCCTACATGCAATATCCTACATGCAATATCCTACATGCAATATCCTACATGCAATATCCTACATGCAATATCCTACAGGCAATATCCTACAGGCAATATCCTACAGGCAATATCCTACATGCAATATCCTACATGCAATATCCTACATGCAATATCCTACATGCAATATCCTACATGCAATATCCTACATGCAATATCCTACATGCAATATCCTACATGCAATATCCTACATGCAATATCCTACATGCAAGTTTTTTTTTTAGATCAGTTCTGTAGTATAAGATTTTTATTTATTTTTTTTCCCCCAACTCTTGATGCCATTTTTAATGAGTTTTAATATACTGAGCATGCTTTGTTTTCTATAGCAAGTGTTAGCCACCTCCCCAGCAGTGCAAGATTTTTGTAACACTTTCCTGTCTGTGATTAAATAATTTGTTGCCAATATTCCCTGCAGTTTGAGCTTTAAACTGTAACACTAGATAACATAACCTTAGTAATATAACTATACATTGTAGCTGCTGAAGGATTGATTGTAACTGAAAGGCAGCCATTTAGTGAACCCTGGGAAACAAGATTTTGCTGATTGACGACGGGAGAACCAAGCTTGGGTAATTCGTTTCCAATAAAGATAATCAAAGGCTGCATATATTAAAACAAGCGAGAGGATATATTTGTGAGTGTGTAATCTGCTTGGATAGCAGAGAGATGCTGGAGATGGAAAGCGATTCTCCTGTAACCTCCACAGAGGAATAAACCTGGCGGAGGCAGGGGGGGTACCCAGCAGCCTGTCTGGCAGGTCCTGCGCAGGGGGGGTACCCAGCAGCCTGTCTGGCAGGTCCTGCGCAGGGGGGATACCCAGCAGCCTGTCTGGCAGGTCCTGCGCAGGGGGGGTACCCAGCAGCCTGTCTGGCAGGTCCTGCGCAGGGGGGGTACCCAGCAGCCTGTCTGGCAGGTCCTGCGCAGGGGGGGTACCCAGCAGCCTGTCTGGCAGGTCCTGCGCAGGGGGGATACCCAGCAGCCTGTCTGGCAGGTCCTGCGCAGAGGGGGGTACCCAGCAGCCTGTCTGGCAGGTCCTGCGCAGAGGGGGGATACCCAGCAGCCTGTCTGGCAGGTCCTGCGCAGAGGGGGGATACCCAGCAGCCTGTCTGGCAGGTCCTGCGCAGGGGGGGTACCCAGCAGCCTGTCCTTCCACGCTGGTTGGCAGGTCCTGCACAGAGTGGGAACAGGCAGCGCCACCAATGGGGGAGGGAGAGACGGGACAAGGGTCTCGGGCCCGGGTGCTGCGGGGGGCCCGGCCTGCGGTGCAGATTGGGCCTCTTCCCTCTGTGCATGTCCTTCAGGCATTGCTGGGAAATAATACTCTGTGTAACATTACGTGGAACGTGTCCTTCAGGCATTGCTGGGAAATAATACTCTGTGTAACATTACGTGGAACGTGTCCTTCAGGTATTGCTGGGAAATAATACTCTGTGTAACATTACGTGGAACGTGTCCTTCAGGTATTGCTGGGAAATAATACTCTGTGTAACATTACGTGGAACGTGTCCTTCAGGTATTGCTGGGAAATAATACTCTGTGTAACATTACGTGGAACGTGTCCTTCAGGTATTGCTGGGAAATAATACTCTGTGTAACATTACGTGGAACGTGTCCTCAGGTATTGCTGGAAAATAATACGCTGTGGAACGTGGGAGATAATACGCTGTGACACGTGGGAGATAATACGCTGTGGCACGTGGGAGATAATACGCTGTGGAACGTGGGAGATAATACGCTGTGACACGTGGGAGATAATACTCTGTGGCACGTGGGAGATAATACGCTGTGGAACGTGGGAGATAATACGCTGTGACACGTGGGAGATAATACGCTGTGGCACGTGGGAGATAATACGCTGTGGCACGTGGGAGATAATACGCTGTGGAACGTGGGAGATAATACGCTGTGGAACGTGGGAGATAATACGCTGTGGCACGTGGGAGATAATACGCTGTGGAACGTGGGAGATAATACGCTGTGGCACGTGGGAGATAATACGCTGTGGCACGTGGGAGATAATACGCTGTGGCACGTGGGAGATAATACGCTGTGACACGTGGGAGATAATACGCTGTGACACGTGGGAGATAATACGCTGTGGCACGTGGGAGATAATACGCTGTGACACGTGGGAGATAATACGCTGTGGAACGTGGGAGATAATACGCTGTGACACGTGGGAGATAATACGCTGTGGCACGTGGGAGATAATACGCTGTGACACGTGGGAGATAATACGCTGTGGCACGTGGGAGATAATACGCAGTGGCACGTGGGAGATAATACGCTGTGACATGTGGGAGATAATACGCTGTGGCACGTGGGAGATAATACGCTGTGACACGTGGGAGATAATACGCTGTGACATGTGGGAGATAATACGCTGTGGCACGTGGGAGATAATACGCTGTGACACGTGGGAGATAATACGCTGTGACATGTGGGAGATAATACGCTGTGGCACGTGGGAGATAATACGCTGTGACACGTGGGAGATAATACGCTGTGACACGTGGGAGATAATACGCTGTGGAACGTGTGCTTCTTGGCTGTATATTTGATAAGCTATACAGTGTTGAATGATGTTTGCTTCTGAATGTTAAGAGCAGGTTACGTGTCTGCGTGGCCTCACTTTATTACAACAAATGCCATTCTGTTGCTGAAGGCAAAGGTATAACGGGGTAACACGGTATTAACGGGTTAACACGGTACAATGTATAACTGCTCGTGTTCCAACCCGATGTGTATATGTCGTCTCAGCTTGCAGGAACCGCAGTCCTGGCGATAGGATTATGGCTTCGATTCGACTCCAAAACAAAAGCTATTTTTGAGGCTGATCCGGAAAACAGTGTATTCTATACTGGTAAGTGTGTGTGTCACTGTGTGTGTGTCACTGTGTGTGTGTCACTGTGTGTGTGTCACTGTGTGTGTGTGTGTGTTTTCTATCCACATAACGGGATTAACGGTGGTCCATTAAGGTCCAAAGTTATCACTTAAAGCGGCAGTTCCCTATCCCTGCTGACAGTCTCTGCATTAAGCCAATCTGGCGGTGTCCGAGAATTGCATAAATTGGCATATTAAATAAAGTTGCAATGCGCGCACGCTTCCCGCTCGCTAAATCGTCTGCAGACCCTGAGTGAGCCACAGCTTTTCTCCCACCTCGGGGCCAGTTTTGCCTGGTTCCTAAGCTCCTGCGACCGGTTTGCACTTCTATACTCTCTGAACGCGCCTTTCTCAGGGCGCCAAATCTGGGTGGCCACAGGATTTACAAGAAAAGACCTTTTATACAGCGAGAGATGCAGAACCATGAAGCGCATTACGTGGTATGTTCTAGCTCAGGGGTCTCCAAACTCCGTCCTCAAGGGCCGCCACTAGGCCGGCTTTTATGGATATCCCTATTTCAGCACAGGTGGGGCAGTCTTCGATTGAGCCACATGTGCTGAAGCAGGGATATCTATAAAAGCCGCCTGGTGGTGGCCCTTGAGGACGGAGTTTGGAGACCCCCTGCTCTACCTTGACTATTTGGAATTTTTTATGATTTATTTTTAGACCTGGCTTGGTATATTAAGCAGCACGTTTTTGGAAGGTGGGCAGCTGCCTCTTAAAGCAAAACATGAAAAATATATATATTTTTAATGTATTCATTTTTTTTTTAAATCTGTCTGTACCACCAAATATCTGTGAGATTGAGGAAGCTAAAATACTTTTGCAAATGGCGAAGGCATCAAAACTGGGTCGTGTTTGCATAATGGGGGATTTTAAGTATCCAGACAGACTGGGCAAATGAGATTAGCATTACAACAAAGGAAACAGATTTTTGGGGGGTGCTTAAAGACAATTATATGACCCAAATTATTGCGGAACCAACCAGGAGAGGGGCAGTACTGGATTTGGTCATTTCAAACAATGTAGAAGTAATACCCAAATGTTCCAGGACTTATTTGTTAACAGTGATTATAACATGGTCTCTTTTGAAATAAATGATCAAAAAACAGATTACTTGGGTTCAACAAAGACCTTCAACTTTGGAAAGGCAGATTTTAATAAACTGAGGTCTAATCTACTAGTAATACAATGGGATGATGTTTTTGCAGGGAAAAATGTAGATGATAAATGGGCAGTCTTTAAAACATTGTTAGAAAAGCACACTTATCAGTGTATACCCTTGGGTAATAAGTATAAAAGAAATGTCAAAACCAATGTGGCTAAATAAACAGGTAGGGGAGGAAATGGACAAGAAGAGGAAGGCGTTTAGATTCTTTAAATCAGAAGGGACAGAGACATCGTATCAGAATTATAAGGAATGTAACAATTGTAAAGGGGCAATCAAATTAGTAAAAATGGATAATGAAAAAAGGATTGCAATAGAAAGTAAGGTCAACCCTAAAAAGGGTTGTTATTAAGTACCTTAATAACAAAATAATGAGAAAAGAAAATATAGGACCCTTTCAGTGTGAGATGGGTAGGCAGATTATTGGAGATAAGGAAAAAGCAGAGGTATTAAACACATTCTTTGCCTCTGTGTTTACAGGGATGAATCAAGTTCAATAGTAGAGCCACAGTAGGAAGCCACAACCTCCATATTAATGAACAATTGGTTAACTGAGGAAGAAGTTCATAAGCGACTTGAAAATATTAAAGTAAATAAGGCACCTGGCCCCGATGGCATACATCCAAGAGTTCTCAAGGAGTTAAGCTCAGTAATAGCAAAACCATTATATTTAATATTCAAGGACTCCATTTCCACAGGCTCAGTACCACAAGATTGGAGTAAAGCAGATGTGGTGCCTATATTTAAAAGGGGAGCTAGATCACAACTGGGGAATTACAGACCTGTAACCCTGACTTCAATAGTGGGGAAGCTACTTGAAGGTTTAATACGGGATAATATTCAGGAATACCTAATGGAAAACAAAATTATTAGTAATAGTCAGCATGGATTTATGAAGCATAGATCTTGCCAAACTAACCTTATTTGTTTCTTTGAGGAGGTAAGTAGGAATTTAGACCAGGGTAATGCAGTTGATGTGGTCTACTTAGATTTTGCAAAGGCTTTTGATACAGTTCCTCATAAAAGGTTGGTGTTCAAAATAAAGACAATTGGACTCCGTAATAATATATGCACCTGGATTGAAAACTGGTTAAAGGACAGAAAACAGAGGGTTGTCATAAATGAAACTTTTTCCAGTTGGGCTAAAGTCGTGAGTTGACTATCTCAGGGATCCGTACTGGGACCCCTGATTTTTAACTTGTTTATTATTGATCTTGAGGTTGGCATAGAGCGAAAAGTCTCCATCTTTGCTGCTGATACTAAATTGTGTAAGGTAATAGAATCAGAGCAGGATGTAATTTCTCTTCAGAAGGACTTGGAGAGACTGGAAACGTGGGCAGGTAAATGGCAAATGAGGTTTAATACAGATAAATGTAAGGTTATGCATTTGGGATGCAAGAATAAAAAGGCGAATTACACATTAAATGGGGATAAATTGGGGGAATCCTTGTTGGAGAAGGATTTAGGAGTGCTTGTTGTCACGCCTGTATGCCCGCAGACCAAGCTAGACCCCAGTACTGAGGTGGGAACGGTATGATACCACACGCCCACAGCAGTGGGAGCAAGCCCGGAGTGTGGTATAGCGTTGCTGGGCCTGTTTGGAAGAGTTGTTAGAGTATACTTGCAACGCTTGGGGAGTGTCCGTAAAATAGCCGTGTCCGTTAGCCAATGTCCAGGGACCAGAGGGTAGAGTCGTCAGAGGGCAAGCCAGGTCCTAGGAAGCCAGAGGTCAGCGAAGTCGTACGTGTAGCAGAGTTCAAGGGATACCAGTGAGCAGAGTAGTCCAGGGTTAGCAGGGGTCAAAGCCAGGGAAATCCAAAGTATCACAGGAGCAGGTAATAACAGGAGCACAGAGGGAGCACAGCATAGGTCAGGTACACACAGGGAAACAGGAACTATGCAGAGCGAGGAAGAGGTGGACAGACAGGGATTATAAATGACAGAGAGGGGAGGAGTAGGAGAGTAGAGAGAGAAGCTGGAGATAGGTCAGGGGAAGAAGAGGAGACCCCTGTGAGCTGGGGATGCACGCACACAGGTTGCAACACAGACGCGGCCCGCTCGGAGCAGGGGAAGACCGCAGGAGGAGGACGGAGCCAAGAGGAGGGGAATGCACGCGAGGCCCGTGCGAAGGCCAGCAAGGGCAGGGAGGAGCATGCACGCGCATCCTCCGTGGGCAGAGGCGACGCGCGTACCGGACGCGTCACCAGGCGCGCAGAGCGCCGCGGGTACCGCGCGAGGAGGAGGAGGAGGAGGAGGAGGAGGAGGAGGAGGAGGAGGAGGAGGAGGAGGCGGCGGCGGCGGCGGCGGCAACGGGATGGATGGCACCACAGGGGAACGTAACGGAGCTACCGGGGGGGAGATAGAGCGGGGAGGATCAAGGCAAGGGTTAAGGGAGCGCGTGGGTATGCGGGACCTGCGGGGGATGCGCTGCGGTAAGGGGAGAGAGGTAGAAGGTGAAGGAGAAGAGTGAGAAGGAATAGAAAGGATGGGAGAGAGGGACAAGGAGAGGAAGGAATCTCCTGAGTCGTCACAGCAGTCTTAGCAATAGTGCCCAAAGTCATGCAGTAGCTGCAAAGGCAAACAAGATCTTATCTTGCATTAAATGGGCAATGGATGGAAGGGAAGTAAACATAATGAGGCCCCTTTACAAAGCATTAGTAAGACCACACCTTGAATATGGAGTACAATTTTGGGCATTAATCCTAAGAAAAGACATTCTAGAACTAGAGAGTGCAGAGAAGTGCCACCAAATTAATAAAAGGGATGGACAATCTAACTTATGAGGAGAGACTAGCTAAATTAGATTTATTTACATTAGAAAAGAGGCGTCTAAGAGGGGATATGATAACTATATACAAAAATATTCGGGGGCAGTACAAGGAGCTTTCAAATGAACTATTCATCCCAAGGGCAGTACAAAGGACTTGGGGCCATCCCTTAAGGTTACAGGAAAGGAGATTTCACCAGCAACAAAGGAATGGGTTCTTTACAGTAAGGGCAGTTAAAATGTGGAATTCATTACCCATGGAGACTGTGATGGCAGATACAATATATTTGTTCAAAAAAAGGTTGGACATCCTTTTAGATGGGAAAGGTATACAGGGATATACCAAATAAGTATACATGGGAAGGATGTTGATCCAGGGATTAATCAGATTGCCAATTCTTGGAGTCAGGAAGGAATTTATTTCTCCCTTATGAGATATCATAGGATGATATGACCCTGGGGGGATTTATTTGCCTTCCTCTGGATCAATAAGTATAGATATAGGATAAATATCTGTTGTCTTAATTTAGCATATGTTGAACTTGATGGACGGAAGTCTTTTTTCAATCTCCTCTACTATGTAACGGAGTTACATAGTTACAATGTAATGTAGTATTGGATGATACGGTTTCCATTTTTTTTTATGTACTGATCATCCTGTGGTTGCTATAGCAATCTTTTAGAAAGTCGTATTCACTTCCTGTTTTGAAACGGGCTCTTACAAACTTTATATTTTTTTTAGCTCTTCACTTTGGCAGCAAAGTATCACAAACAGATCTGTTGCTGTGTTCCAAACAGCAGACTAACTATTACTCTGGGAGCTGTTACAATAAGGTGTTACTTAGTAATATATTGTTACATAGCTGCAGTATAGTCAAAAGGCAGCCATTTGGTTAGGCACACAATCAAGATTGTTTTTCAGATGTATAGCAGGAGCCCCCAACGATTGGCAGCTTGGGTACGAGTGTAGAATGATGCATATAAAGATAAGGGGGATGTAGAATTACTGCTTTAAGCAGCAATCCTTTTATTTGTTAAATCGTTCTAGAGTTCAAACTGTGTCTTCGGCGCTAAACCGCGTTAATTTCAGCTCTGTAGACCCCCTGCTTCCCAAGATATGTACCTCCATACGGAAGCAGCCGCTCTGGCTGGGCTACGTGGGGCTATAGAAATGGTGGTCCCATGTTAGGCGGCCATTGTGAAGCTGTGATGTCATCCTTTCCGGCTTCCTATTGGCCGGCGTGACCAGGACATTTACATTTGTAGATCTGCTACCGGCGCCCCTGATGGAGTTAAGTAACTCGGGGGGTCCCCGGAGCTGAAATTAATGGGGTTCCGCTCCGGAGACCCCCTGCTTCAAACTTAGGGGGAAGAATAGATCATTTTGGGGGGAAGCAGTTGGCGTTTACAAGCGTCACCACAGTGCAAAGCTATCCTAAGGCCGTGATTGTACCCAAAAACGCATGCGGCGTAGTGTGTGGCGGCGCCAAAACAATTACCTTCAATGAAACTGTTTATACCGCAAGCGCCGGTCGCGGTGCGCCGTACTGCAAGGCGGGCGGCTGGGGAAGAGATTGAGAATTTAGTTTTTTGTTTTGTGTGACGCCCGCGTCACACGAGCGGTTTAGCCAATGAGGGCGAACCGGCCACGCCTCTGCCACGCCGACAAGACTCTCCTGCTCCCCTTCCCCCGTATAATCAAGATGCCGCTCGGCGGCAGCGCTGGGTGACGTCACAGAATATCGCTGCCGCCCTTGGTATAAACTCAGCCTAAGTGTTTGGCAGATAAAGATATATTTTTATCCTGTATACAGTGGCTTCCAACACCAAGTGGGATGTACTGTAACTAATACGGAGGTACGAAATTCACCAGCCTATAAACATCTATCTGACGCGTCCTTCTATTCGTTCTAGGTGTTTACATCCTGATTGGCGCCGGAGCGCTCATGATGCTGGTTGGATTTCTGGGATGCTGTGGGGCAATTCAAGAGTCCGAATGCATGCTGGGCCTGGTATGTTATATTCTATACTAGGTTTCATATGTTATATTCTATACTGGGCCTGGTATGTTATATTCTATACTGGGTTTCATATGTTATATTCTATACTGGGCCTGGTATGTTATATTCTATACTGGGTTTCATATGTTATATTCTATACTGGGCCTGGTATGTTATATTCTATACTGGGTTTCATATGTTATATTCTATACTGGGCCTGGTATGTTATATTCTATACTGGGTTTCATATGTTATATTCTATACTGGGCCTGGTATGTTATATTCTATACTGGGTTTCATATGTTATATTCTATACTGGGCCTGGTATGTTATATTCTATACTGGGTTTCATATGTTATATTCTATACTGGGCCTGGTATGTTATATTCTATACTGGGTTTCATATGTTATATTCTATACTGGGCCTGGTATGTTATATTCTATACTGGGTTTCATATGTTATATTCTATACTGGGCCTGGTATGTTATATTCTATAGTGGGTTTCATATGTTATATTCTATACTGGGCCTGGTATGTTATATTCTATACTGGGTTTCATATGTTATATTCTATACTGGGCCTGGTATGTTATATTCTATACTGGGCCTGGTATGTTATATTCTATACTGGGTTTGAAGTTGTTTTTTGTTTTTGCTGCTGCACCCCCTTGTGTCCAGGTCCCTGCGTTTGCGCCTCGAGGGACCCAGCATCAAATGACGCCGAGGGTCCTGTGACCCCGCACCGTTATTTGATGCGCGTTGCCATGACGACGTGTAACGTCACATGGAATGACGCCGCATTGTCATGGCAACGTGAGCAAAAGCCAGCTGAATCCCGGTAAGTTGAGATTGCAGAGACCTCGCACGGACCCCAGGCATTTAATTTAAATGTCCCGGGGAAGAGTGCGGGGCATCTGCAACTGCCCGCGTCCCCCCCAAAAAAATTCAGCTCACCCCTGTTCTAGTCTATGCACGGTATGTTATATTCTATACTGTATTTGGGATGTTATAGTCCTATGCAGGGCATGGGATGTTACAGTCCTATGTAGGGCATGGTATGTTATAGTCCTATGCAGGGCATGGTATGTTATAGTCCTATGCAGGGCATGGTATGTTATAGTCCTATGCAGGGCATGGTATGTTATAGTCCCATGCAGGGCATGGTATGTTATAGTCCTATGCAGGGCATGGTATGTTATAGTCCTATGCAGGGCATGGTATGTTATAGTCCTATGCAGGGCATGGTATGTTATAGTCCTATGCAGGGCATGGTATGTTATAGTCCTATGCAGGGCATGGTATGTTATACTGTAGTCCTATGCAGGGCATGGTATGTTATAGTCCCATGCAGGGCATGGTATGATATAGTCCTATGCAGGGCATGGTATGATATAGTCCTATGCAGGGCATGGTATGTTATAGTCCTATGCAGGGCATGGTATGATATAGTCCTATGCAGGGCATGGTATGTTATAGTCCTATGCAGGGCATGGTATGTTATAGTCCTATGCAGGGCATGGTATGTTATAGTCCTATGCAGGGCATGGTATGTTATAGTCCTATGCAGGGCATGATATGATATAGTCCTATGCAGGGCATGGTATGTTATAGTCCTATGCAGGGCATGGTATGTTATAGTCCTATGCAGGGCATGGTATGATATAGTCCTATGCAGGGCATGGTATGCTATAGTTCTATGCAGGGCATGGTATGTTATAGTTCTATGCAGGGCATGGTATGATATAGTCCTATGCAGGGCATGGTATGTTATAGTCCTATGCAGGGCATGGTATGTTATTGTCCTATGCAGGGCATGGTATGTTATAGTCCTATGCAGGGCATGGTATGTTATAGTCCTATGCAGGGCATGGTATGTTATAGTCCTATGCAGGGCATGGTATGTTATAGTCCTATGCAGGGCATGGTATGTTATAGTCCTATGCAGGGCATGGTATGTTATAGTCCTATGCAGGGCATGGTATGTTATAGTCCTATGCAGGGCATGGTATGTTATAGTCCTATGCAGGGCATGGTATGTTATAGTCCTATGCAGGGCATGGTATGTTATAGTCCTATGCAGGGCATGGTATGTTATAGTCCTATGCAGGGCATGGTATGATATAGTCCTATGCAGGGCATGGTATGTTATAGTCCTATGCAGGGCATGGTATGATATAGTCCTATGCAGGGCATGGTATGTTATAGTCCTATGCAGGGCATGGTATGTTATAGTCCTATGCAGGGCATGGTATGTTATAGTCCTATGCAGGGCATGGTATGATATAGTCCTATGCAGGGCATGGTATGATATAGTCCTATGCAGGGCATGGTATGTTATAGTCCTATGCAGGGCATGGTATGTTATAGTCCTATGCAGGGCATGGTATGTTATAGTCCTATGCAGGGCATGGTATGTTATAGTCCTATGCAGGGCATGGTATGTTATAGTCCTATGCAGGGCATGGTATGTTATAGTCCTATGCAGGGCATGGTATGTTATAGTCCTATGCAGGGCATGGTATGTTATAGTCCTATGCAGGGCATGGTATGTTATAGTCTTTGCAGGGCATGGTATGTTATAGTCCTATGCAGGGCATGGTATGTTATAGTCCTATGCAGGGCATGGTATGTTATAGTCCTATGCAGGGCATGGTATGTTATAGTCCTATGCAGGGCATGGTATGTTATAGTCCTATGCAGGGCATGGTATGTTATAGTCCTATGCAGGGCATGGTATGTTATAGTCCTATGCAGGGCATGGTATGTTATAGTCCTATGCAGGGCATGGTATGATATAGTCCTTTGCAGGGCATGGTATGTTATAGTCCTATGCAGGGCATGGTATATTATAGTCCTATGCAGGGGTAAGTCTACACTCCTTGGTAATCTAGACCAACTTTGCACAAGCGCTTGCAAATAAACCTGTTGGGGAACAAAGTAGATGTGTATTTCGATGTTGAATTAGCTGCTTGTGGAAATGAATGTACTGCACTGTAAGATAATACTTTGTATTGTGTGTCATATCTATATCTATATCTATCAATCGTAATATTGCTTTTAAAGCCGCTTCCCCTCAGACCGAGCACAGGAACCAGGGATGGAAAGCTCACGGGCCCCGCGATACTTACTGGTAAAGGTACGATCTGGTTTATTAATCCCTCGTGTCACGTGGGCAATAAATAGAAAGCTGCAGCGGGTGACGTTTCAGCTTTTTACTTTCCTGCGTGACACGGGGACTTAAACACCTGAGCGGGGGGACTGGAATAATCTACTTTTACCGGGATGAATCTCTGGAACCCGTGGGTCCCAGAGCTGAAAATGGCATGTTTCAGGGCCCCCGCTTTAACTCCGGGAGGCTCCCAAATAAGCAGACCCCTCAAGCACGAAGTAACAGGAAATGTGTGCTGGGTTTGAGCGGCTTGTAATGGTTCTGACTAAACGCACCTTTCAAAACTGAATTCTTTTATTTGGTTAAAGCTTGTTGGATACATATTATAAATTGTAACAAATATATATTTTTTGCTTTTTCCTAGTTTTTTGTTTTTCTCCTGGTAATTTTTGCAATTGAAATTGCTGCTGGAATCTGGGGGTTTGTAAATAAAGACAAGGTAAGCTTGTTCCAAATTATTTAACTGATTTTGCTTCTTAAAGGTTCAGTCCAAGTGGCATTTAGTTTGTTTCTTTATTGTAATCATTTCGGGAGGGGGGTTGCTCGTTTCCGGATCTGAACCTGGCTGGTTTGGATTTCCATAATACCAGCAGCTTGTATGTCCCGCTTTATGTCATCTCTTGCAACTTCTTCATATTTGCCTGCGTGACCAGGACATTTAAACTTAAGATAACAGCATTCGCTTCAGAGGTAAGTAAGTATCTCAGAAAGCAGGGGGTCCCAGAGCTGAAATGCAGGTGGTCCCGCTCTGGAGACCCCTGCTTCAATTCTATTGCCTAAAACAACAGGGGGAAAAATGCCGCTTGGACTGAACCTTAAATAGTATTTTTTTACTGCGGTTATTGGCAATTTGTACACGCAAAAAATAATTACTGCCACAATATGAAGCTAATTTATGATTAGCTCATCCCTTAAAGCTCTTGCTGTATAATAGCGATCATTCAGCTGAGTGTTTCAGAATTCTGACTACTTGGAATTGCTAAGAGGCGTCTGTCTGCTCACAGGTTTGAAAATTACCATTTTCCTTTTAAAGGATTGAAGTGTTGCAAAGGTTATTGCACCTGCTCATAACGCAGAATATCATAGCAACATCCTTTGCTACATGTGTAAAACATCACTAACCTTCCTACAAGGGACACTGATTATTGATTTTCCCTTCAGAACAGAGTGACTGTGGCTAGCAATAACTACGCAATCTGCTCCAAATTTGCCTTGATACCTCTCTGTGCTCCTTCCTTTTACTCCTCTCGTTACTAAACAGTCAAACCCGTAGGAACGCCGCATTCTGCAAACGTAGAACATTTTGCTGTCCCAACCTGTTTTATTTAGGACACTGCTTATAAATTAGGAAGAGTTGGCACTCTAGCATTCGATGTCGTGGAGATCTAAACCTGCCTTTTTGACAACATCCTTTTTTACCGCCTATCCATCATTTCGTAACACCTTTTTGCATTAACATGATTTTGTTGTTTTTTGACGTTTAGACTGTTACTGTAATTCCCACAAAGGTTCAGGTCCAATAACTTCACCTCCCTCAATATCGACTCCTTCCTTTCTCTGCTGCTTCTGTCCGTCAGCAGATGAGAAACGGAGGTGTGGGGAATCCCTGCCGAGTTTCCACCAGTCGAGGAATCCGCCAGCATTAATAATATAGAACTGTGACCAGGGCTATTTTATGTTGCATGCATTATAGTCACATCTGTCAAGATCCGCCGCCACTAGCGCTTATCTGGTTCCGCCTCCTCTGTGCTGCCGCCCTCCGTCTTCTACAAAATCGCAGCGTCAAATGACACTGCGGACGTCTCATTGCCATGACGTCATTTGACGCCGCAACAAAACGTTGCCATAGCAACAAAACGTTGCAGCGTTATTTGATGCTGCAGAAAGAAGACGGCAAGGCGGAGACGGAACTTCCCATCAGGCCCGAGAGGCCAGAGAGCACGGCCTCTGTGACTTCCCGGCCTCTGTGACTTCCCGGCCTCTGTGACTTCCCGGCCTCTGTGACTTCCCGGCCTCTGTGACTTCCCGGCCTCTGTGACTTCCCGGCCTCTGTGACTTCCCGGCCTCTGTGACTTCCCGGCCTCTGTGACTTCCCGGCCTCTGTGACTTCCCGGCCTCTGTGACTTCCCGGCCTCTGTGACTTCCCGGCCTCTGTGACTTCCCGGCCTCTGTGACTTCCCGGCCTCTGTGACTTCCCGGCCTCTGTGACTTCCCGGCCTCTGTGACTTCCCGGCCTCTGTGACTTCCCGGCCTCTGTGACTTCCCGGCCTCTGTGACTTCCCGGCCTCTGTGACTTCCCGGCCTCTGTGACTTCCCGGCCTCTGTGACTTTCCGGCCTCTGTGACTTCCCGGCCTCTGTGACTTCCCGTCCTCTGTGACTTCCCGGCCTCTGTGACTTCCCGGCCTCTGTGACTTCCCGTCCTGTCCTATCGGACCTAATGGGAAATTTGCCATTGTATCTGTCCAATATTCACTGATTATTAATATGTTGCTGGATCTGATAATCTGCCCTTTACCTTTCAATTGGTAACGTAAGCTGCAGAAAGACATTCAAGGGTAACAATGCTTAATAATGGCTTCATTCTTTTGGATAACGATAAATGTCAGATCAAAGAAACATCCTCGTTTCATGTCCAATAAATAGTGTATTTAGGCTGGCCGAATAATGTTAGCGTGTCGGGAAATGATGTAAGAGGATGCAAATGTTGGAAATATTATTGGTACGGAAGCTGGTTCAGAAACTGGAACACGTACCACAGATTTCCAGCACTTGCCAAGTTTATTTATGCAAACCAAGTATTTGGGGAGCTCCGATTCCTGAGAGCCTGATCGGATCTTTCCTGCAGCACATCTCTTCCTTCTCTTTAGGCTGATATTTTTCTTGGTGAATTGTCCCTCTTTGTAGGTGGTTGAGGACATAAAGGATTTTTACAAGCAGACTTACTTGGAGTACATGAAAACCAAAGAAACCTCTATAAAGGAAACACTGAAAGGCATACATTTTGCGGTAAGTTATTGGTGAAGGTTAATAAAAGGTTTTTTGTCCTCTCGGTGCAATTCCGTCACCGTGTTAAACTGCCCTGAAATGCGAGGCCCTTTAAACCAAACACCATCTTATTATGCAGTCGGGTTAGGATTTTAAATAGCTTTTTCTTCCCTGTACCTGCATTATATTGATCACACAAAGCTAATGCAGACCTCCCTTTCTCCACTAGCACATAGAGAAATTATTTTATCCGTTTTGTTTTTTATCCAGACTTTAACAGCCTTATGAGAGAAGCTTCTTAATGCGGATCCCTCCTCCACCATTTATTTAAGGGGATCGCAATACTTTAGTCAGTTTGAGAACAACTACAGTAAAATACAATTATTTTGTTACACATGGGACACAGGAGTTATAAATCACGGTTGCATTAAATGAACACAAGTTATACATAAAATTTACAGACATTGGATATTATGGGCATATGTAACCTTTACAGACTAGATTAAACTTGTGTTAGGAGAGGTAGGATACGCCTGCGATGTGTTGGAGGCCCTGTCGCCATGAGCTTGCAATCTATTAGGCAGGGTAAGTGGAAACATTGGGTACAGGGGATAAAAGGGCTGGTGAGTTCCAGAATCCAATAAGGCAGCAGGAACATTGCCAGAGATAAGTAAACGGCGGCCCTCTGTGGTTGCAGCCTCATTCTGAGGGAGAACCTCATTGCAAATGTTACGAATATTCCTTCCAGGACAAACCTCCTTCGTCATGTAACAAAAAATGCTCTGAATTATTAGTACTGTCTGTTTACTTATTCATGCAGTGTAACTTCATATTATGTTTACATTCATAATCTGTATGTAATATACTTATTGTTGGGTTGTTAATTTAAAACAATCATTTGTACTTTCTTTTTATTATTCATTGTTTTATTGTTTAATCTGCTGAACATTCAGTATTAATGACAAAGTATTTTGATGTTGGTTTACCGCTGTCGCTGCTGCTGCCCGAGCTATGGCAGGGAAATGGTTACACATGGTCTCTTTGCTTTGTTGCAGCTGGATTGCTGTGGCATGACGGGGGTTGGTGAGGCTCTCCTGTCGGACATCTGTCCTAATAAGTCAGGACTTGCTACATTTACAGCAGAGGTAGGAAACTTTCTATCAACTTTTTACAAGTCCAGAAAACTATTGGTGTTCGCACAGATGTTTGCGTTTTTTAATTTCTTCCGGACAGGGCCTTTGTTATACCTGCACAAATAAGCTATTGAGCATTAGGTGATGTTTCTGACAAGTACTGTGGATATTCTGCTTGTTGCAAAAACCACTTTTTAATCAAGATTTGAAAATTAACTGTTCTGCTCTATTGGCGACCCTTAACCGCCAATATCTCTCTGGCATGAACATCAATGTATTGGAAGAATATTTTATAGCGGAAAGAAAAAGTTGAGACTAATATATCTCTTGTCTTGCAGTCCTGTCCGGCAGCCCTTGAAAAATTTGGAAATTCCAAGCTTCATATCATTGGTGCCGTTGGGATTGGAATTGCTGTGATCATGGTTAGTATGGGATAATTGGGTATATATGCATGTTTAAGCCGTGTTATTTTATTTTTATATAGAGTAACAAGAGTTTGTGAACCCTAATAATCTTTTATTAAATATCCAATAGAGTTTGTATTAACCAATTCCATGTCTTTTGAAAGAAAATAATGTATGAATTAGACAATGATTAAGGGTCAGGGTGTGTGCAGAAGTAAGTGACACCCAGGTTTTATCAGCTAAAGTTAAAGGGGATAATTACAATCCGGTGTTTAAATAAATAGGTAGATATTCAGGTGAGTGTTTGGGAGGTGTGTGGAAACCTCTCCTGCCATGATCAAAATAACTGCTTTTCTGAGGTCCTCAGAGATTTATCAGTTATCTGTATAGAAAGGGTTACAAAACCATTTGGGGCTTCACCAATCAGTCTACAAATAGAGAAAGTTCAAGACGATAGTCACTCTACCCAGGAGTGGTCGTTCTACCAAATCTCTCCAAGAACAAACTGGCAAATCACGCAGGATTCACAAAAGACGCAAGAGTAACATTCAAGGGGCTGCAGGCCACTCTCGCATTGGCTAATGTGAATGTTTATGACTCAACTATCAGAAAAAGACTGAAAAAGAATGGTGTTCATGGAATGATATCCAGGAGGAAACCACTGCTCCCGATGAACATTGCTGCGGGTCTGAAGTTTGCCAAAAGCACAATGGTGATACACAAGACTTCTGGAACAATGTTCTCTGGACAGATGAGTCAAAGTTACAACTTTTTGCCCTCTATGAAAACCTTTGGTGAAAAGCAAACCCTGCATTTGAACAGAAGGACCTCATCCCAACCGTCAAACATGGTGTTAGGTGTGATTGTTTGGGGCTGCTATGCTGCTTCAGGACCTGGATGACTTGTCATTACTTACACAACCATGAATTCTGCATTGTATCTGAAGACTCTAGAGGAGAATGGAATGTCAGGCCATCTGTCTGAGCTGAAGCTGAAACAACAGTGGGTCATGCAGCAAGACTATTATCCTAAACATACAAGCAGATCTATAAAAGAATGGCTGCAGAGGAAATTCCACATTTTAGAATGGGTTAGTCAAAGTCCGGACCTAAACGCCATAGAAGTGTTGTGGCAGGACCTGAAGCGAGCTGTCCATGCAAGGAAGCCCTCAAATATCACTGAGTTGAAGCGGTTCTGTAAGGAGGAATGGGCCAGAATTCCTCAGACCCGATGTGGGAGGCTGACCAGCAGTTACAGGAAATGCTTGGATTAAGTCATTGCTGCTTAAGGGGGCATCACCAGGTACTGAATCTAAAGGGCCACTTACTTTCTCATACACGGATCCTGAATCATTTGTGAATAAATGTTGAAAAAGTATGTTTGGAATTTGTTCAGGTTATCTTTATCTATTATTAGGGCTTAGATTTGGATCTAATAACATTTTAGGTTTAAAATATGTGAAAATATTAAGGGTTTTTTTTTTTCGTGTACTGTATGTGTTTGCCCAGTTGCCCCACTCTGCCCAGTTGCCCCACTCTGCCCAGTCGCCCCACTCTGCCCAGTCGCCCCACTCTGCCCAGTCGCCCCACTCTGCCCAGTCGCCCCACTCTGCCCAGTCGCCACACACCCTCTTCTATTGTTTGTAGTTACTGTTTCACATGTAAAGCAAATATATATCTATCAGCATTGTAACTGGAGGGAGCTGGGTCCTGCAGAGCTAAATCACTTCATTTTTGGTTTTCTGGCGCATGCCCATGTGAGCAATGCGGTGTTGGCGCATTCTGTGTCCCCCTGCAAAGCGCTGTTGGCGGCTAAGTCTGTAGGAGGTTATCAGTCTCCCATTTGCAGAAGTGGCACCAAATTTAATGGGGGAAATGGTTCGCATTGAAAGCGATGGGATTTTCTTCTATGAGACGCTGGACGTTCTTCTGCGCCGCTTTCCTGCGTGAACACCCCCGACATGCGTGCGCACTCCCGGCGTGGCAGGCTGCTCCGGCACGGGCTGGGTAGGAAGCGCAGTAAAGTATTGCTCCCCCGTGTGCGCTTTTCCTGAGGTGACTGTGTTTGTTTTCGCAGATCTTCGGAATGATCTTTAGTATGGTACTCTGCTGCGCGATCCGGAACAACAGAGAAATGGTATAAAGGATTTCCCGAGAGAAACTTCCACCCAGGAACACCATGTCAGCAAGTTCTGTGCGTTCCTAAAAGCTTTTTTCTAAACAAGAAGTTGTGCTATAATTTAGTTTTTTAATGCCAGGTTTGTTTTTGTTTTTTTTTAGCTTTGTGTCTGTATGTTTGAGAGAAATAAACCAATGATACAAGGTACCTGATTTGTTGATGGGTTAAATGCATATATATATATATATATATATATATTGTATAACTACAAACTATGTATTCAATTAGATTTGTCTTTGCTTTCTTAAAATGATAATCACGGTATAACTTATGTTGAACATAATTTGTTACTTAATAAAAAATAAAATATAAATATATACATATAAAACTGACATTTGTGTTTTTATCTTGGATGTCCGATTTGAATATAGCTGCTCTTTTATAGGGATGGATATTTTAAGGTACTCCAGTTTCCATAATGTTACAAAAACCCGCAAAAGTTGTTCAAAATTTGCTATTTTACTTTTGTGAAAGTGGCAAAAGGGCACCACAACTTTATTTTAATTCTATGGAATTTAAACGCGAAATCAATCTAACATGCAATGCCAATTTTTTATTTTTGAGCTAGACACATTTTCAACATACCGACACATCAAACAAAAAGGAGTTAATGGAAGGTAACCACCTCCCAAGGTTAAAATCCGAAGTTGGCACAATATGATTGTTTTAAATACTGGCGGGTGTAAAACAGACATCGGAGCCACAAACCTTTAATCCTGCCCTAGGAGGGACCTTTAATCCTGCCCTAGGAGGGACCTTTAATCCTGCCCTAGGAGGGACCTTTAATCCTGCCCTTGGAGGGACCTTTAATCCTGCCCTAGGAGGGACCTTTAATCCTGCCCTAGGAGGGACCTTTAATCCTGCCCTAGGAGGGACCTGTAATCCTGCCCTAGGAGGGACCTGTAATCCTGCCCTAGGAGGGACCTGTAATCCTGCCCTAGGAGGGACCTGTAATCCTGCCCTAGGAGGGACCTTTAATCCTGCCCTAGGAGGGACCTTTAATCCTGCCCTAGGAGGGAGCGATCCCCTACGTGGCTGCAGCATGGATGTTCGTTTCCTGCATAAATAGTCACATTTTATCGCTATTGATGTAACTTGAGCCAGACACTCACAAACCATAAGGGAAGGACAGGGGTTAATATTGGGACTGCATGTAGGGTAGCCATAGAGATACCTCCATAGAGCTTTGTCTGTTTTTCAAATGTTAGAGTACCTACTGTATACACCAGAGGAAAGGAAGAAGCCAGAAGTAATTGCAAACACATGTTTTAGAACAGAATACACCCGTAACTGACACGTAGAAATGAGCCCTGCTTCTGCCTAGCCAATATTTTCCTCCTGATTATGCTAAATTTCAACTACATTTAGTTTTTCTAAGTTCTTCACTTCACCCGCGTAATGTTCTCCGTTACACGGCCCCACACCCCTGTGAAAATAGCCCCAAGATCTTTTTGTCTTTACTGTCCACATGTGGTGCAGTGAACTGTATAAAGTGAAATCTCTCCATGAGTGAAATGTCATTCCCAGTCAAAGGGCTTTGGCGAACGGATAAATGGTTGTAGTGTTTACGGTGATGGAAAAAGGGGATATTTGGCCAGGTTTAGGGGACTAAGACAGGAGTAAGGGGATGAGATCGAGAGAGCATGTGGTAGAGGGAGATGAGAAAATCAGCCTTAGAAATGTCAATTTCTGTAACGGGAGAAAAACAGCGGAAGGAGATTTAGGTAGAAGCAGAGAGGAGGGGGAAGGGACAGAAGGAATCTGCTTGTCGATAGCATACACCTCGCCTCTGAAGCAAAGGCTTGAGGAGAAGTGAAGAAAGGATGGGAGGTGGTCGGAGGAGGGAGTTAACTATAGAGAAAAGATGGCGTAGATAGGATTTGGGAGTGTTAAGTGAGGAAAAGAGAGAACCGAGGTATACAGGACAGGAGACATTTATAGTGCAAAAAATCAGCCTGAGTGTGAGATTTCTTCCAAAGGTATTTATTCTAAAGGTTTTGTTCAATATATTTATTGTAATCTATTGAACAAATAACCCTGGCGCAAATAAGCACTGATCAACATTTTATGGGGAAGGGAGGATTGGACTATGTCGAGCTAGAGAAGAGAGAGATACGACTGACCGCTGAAGTCAGTCACTGGGAATCAGACTTAGAACTATGCAACTAATTTTGACAGATTTATTATAAATCATTCTTCCTGGTAATGCACAGGTTATTAAGAATTTATATTAGTGTTAGGGACCCTTGAGATGTGGTCTGCCGTGTAGTGTCTCTGGTTTTAAGAAAAGTATAACCAAGTGAGCGAGGGTTGGCATTTTTTGGTTTCAACGAGCATATTGGAGATCCTCAGAATGGAAATTTTCTTGGAATCGTAGAATTACTTGGTAAGTACGATCCAATTTTATACGATCATGTGAAAAGCGTTTGAGAATCGCAGGAAAATTACAAACATCTCCAAGTTCATTCCTCATTTATTCAAAATGAATTTATCGATCTTTGAGGCTCATTGGTTCAAAAAAAGAATTCTTGAAGAAATTTGAAATGTTTTTCCATCACCATTCGTTATTCGGTGTGTGAATGATCAAATATCTTCAAAGTTTTCGATTGAGGAACATTTCATCAAGTTTGATTCTTTCACCCAAAATACGGGAAAGGAAATCGCTTTCCGATTCTAAAACTTCTAAAAAATGTTGAACTTGATTTCAGTTTCTGTATTGGGCAAACATATAACAGAAGTAATGTGGCAGGACAGTATAATGCGTACGAGCGGTTTTGCTTACACGCAAACCTATTTGCATTTTTTCAAACTGCGGAAACACTTTGAATCTTGTAGGAGTTGACAGTGTTGAAACATGCAAGGAGGCGACATTATACTTTGGAAGAATTCAGCAAATGTATCCTTGTGTTAGCAGCAGTCCACAGAGATGGGAGACTTGTAGGAAACCTGTAACTGACTTCCTGCCATATTGAAAACAAGAAGGCCAGCACGGATCGAGGCCGTTAAACCAGCGGCAAAACATTTATCCGCTATTCGGCTGCTGTAGGGGAGATGGAATTTTTAAACCTTCAACCACATGTACGTACTGAATGTCTGTTCATCAATATTTGGATACATTCGAATGCATTCTTTTATCAACAATAAGGAATGAAATGTTAACCTTATTGCAACATACAGATGTATTCATTGAAGCTCGCGTTGCGACTCTGGGAAGAAAACGTAAACGACCTTATTTCAAAAATCCGACGACTGTGGAGAATGGGATCAAAAACTGCCAAGGAAACTGCAAGAAGTTCCGAAATGTCAACAGAGTTTCAAACAACCCGCAGCGTTAAAAGACCGTTCCCACGCCGAGAAACATTACAGACTCTACTTGTTTTTTTGGGGGGGTTTTGTATTGATTTAGTTGGATCAGGATTGAAACAGCATTTTTAATCCTTGCGGGAAATCTGCTACTTATTTGGAATTCTTCGGACTTTTGAGGATTTAATGGACAAACAAATAAAAGCCTCGGCACAAATTGCGAAATACGCTCAGGAAATGTCCCACGAAATATGCGATGGACTTGTTGTTTTTATGAAGAAAATGTAGAGAACAAACATGAATTCAGAACCAACTCCAGCGAACACATTGGAAATTAATTAAATTGCGTTGTTGCCAAATTTGTCTGTATCACTGTCCAGCAGATTGAGTTCTACAAATCCGTCCACGGGTTGTATAATCCGCGGGTGTATTGGTAATAATAAATAAAATCTGCTAAACAAGAATCGCCCTTTGTGAGAATGTTGCGCTGAAATTCCGCAGACCCCAGGAACCGGCCGATCCGCTGGGGATCCACATCTGCAAAAAACCTGTCCCCATCTCTCTTCTGAATGTTGTGAGGAATGCAAATGCATGACCGGTGCCGCCAAAGGGACTATACGGTTAATGTGGCACTTATTGTATTATAATTGGCTATGTTGTATCGTCTCTTCTGTAAAGCACCGAGTACAGTGTGGGCGCTATATAAATAAAGTGAAAAACAAATATATCAAAAAGTGGCGCTCAAAAATTATATAAACAAATGTGATAAATTGTGATACTTAATACAAACATGAAAGGATGCTGCTTAACCCAGTGTGGGGTCGTTCTCTCGATCCCGTGGACAGTGCAGGGGTGAAGATCATCGGGAAGCTCAAAATCATGTAAAACAGAAGAAAATTCCCTGATGGTGCAGTATTGTGATTGATATAAAAATAAATATCAAGGTGCAGTGTGCTAAATACTCACAAGTGTAGAGTGAGCAATTTTCCCATAAAGGTTTCTTTTTGAGTGGCAGCCCGTTGGACCGTCAGACAGGTAAGTGGAATAGTAAGTGCTGGAAACCTTAAATGAATAACATAAACACGGACATAGTGCAGACTGTACAAAAATCTCTTTAAAAGTAAGTGTATGTGCAATGCACTCACATGGTATAAAAAGGCAATAAGCGTTTAGATCACACAGGTCGGATCTCAGCAAAGTATAAGCTGCTCTCTTAGTCCCCCCTCTGCCTCGGCGGGCGTGCGTGTCACCGGTGCGTCTCACCCAAACCGGAAACCGGAAGTGACGTCATCTGCTTTGGGGGACTCCGATCCTGTGGGAGTTTTCTCTCGTCAGCCTCACTCTACGCGTTTCTCCGTATTGCGGTTTCTCCTGAAGAAACCGCAATACGGAGAAACGCGTAGAGTGAGGCTGACGAGAGAAAACTCCCACAGGATCGGAGTCCCCCAAAGCAGATGACGTCACTTCCGGTTTCCGGTTTGGGTGAGACGCACCGGTGACACGCACGCCCGCCGAGGCAGAGGGGGGACTAAGAGAGCAGCTTATACTTTGCTGAGATCCGACCTGTGTGATCTAAACGCTTATTGCCTTTTTATACCATGTGAGTGCATTGCACATACACTTACTTTTAAAGAGATTTTTGTACAGTCTGCACTATGTCCGTGTTTATGTTATTCATTTAAGGTTTCCAGCACTTACTATTCCACTTACCTGTCTGACGGTCCAACGGGCTGCCACTCAAAAAGAAACCTTTATGGGAACATTGCTCACTCTACACTTGTGAGTATTTAGCACACTGCACCTTGATATTTATTTTTATATCAATCACAATACTGCACCATCAGGGAATTTTCTTCTGTTTTACATGATTTTGCGCTTCCCGATGATCTTTACCCCTGCTATATAAATAAAGACATGTATCACGTTATTGACATTAACGGCAGTAATTTACTCTCCTGTGCTGCGTTGCTGGATTTGGATATAAGACACGAGTTGATGCATTTCACGCAAATACCAGTTCAATACCAGCGTCTTATCAATGTACAAAAGCTGCCACGTTCTATTATAAATATCTGGTAATTCCCTCTATCTGCTCTTCCTGCTCCATGCTGCCACTCCCTAAATCCCAAGCTGAACAATGGAGCTCTTAATTAACCAGAGCCATAAACGCTATGCACAACAAACAAGTAACCGTTAGTTTTGCATTGCTGAGATCTATTCATTCTACTTGAACTCTTAACACAAAAGCTAATTTCACAAAGGTCCTCTGATACATGAAGATGTTCAGCTGCAGACGAGCCTCGTCCTCTGGAACGTGACCAGTTGCAAAGACTCAGTCCCGGTAATGGAAACTAACGGACTGCAGCGGGACGGCCGCTTTCTGTGTGACTACCAACAAGCAACATTAGACAACATTACAGAATGAGTGTGGCTCTCAGGGCACCTAGACTGGAAAGGATTGTCGTGGCTTTTGGATAGGTTGTTGGCAATACAAATAATAGTGGAGACAGATTTCATGTCAATTATTGTTCATTCTGTATTTTTTTTATTTTTTTTAACCTTTCCAACACTGCTACGGGAAACGGTGCATTGCTGAGAAAAGAAATATCACCGATACGTTCTTAAAATAGTCATTATTTCAAGAGAAGTATGAATTGGACATATACAGACATTTCAGAGTCCGTAGTAGTAACCACACGTGCTGCTCTCACCTCGTGCGTGTATCACGATGCACGCCCGTTAACGATCCGCTTCGTAATGCTGTGAGGAATCCTGGGAAGAGAAACTAAGGCTTTGCCTATAGTGCCGCCGGCGGCGACACGATGGGTGACGTCACCCGTCGCCACCAGCGAAGGTTATGTTTCGCCGGTCGGCGCCATCGCAGGATTCCCGCAATTTGATTTGTTAAAGGGCCGTCACGTGACGCGACGGCCATTGAAAAATCAAATTTTGCCGGCGACTTTGCTCCGTCGCTTGTCGCGTGCACTATGAGCGCACACGGCGGCGGCGGCGGCAATGCTTTTTTTTATTTGGTGAATTCGCATCGCCGGCACTATAAGCACGGCCTAAGGGGAAAATGTGTTCCAGGGGCAGATTAATATAAAAATGTGCAGAAAAATCAGCAGCAACATAACAAAGAGACATATCAATGATTAATTATCTTTAGATGCAGCTTAAAATGAGTAAACAAGCTGAATCCTAATCATACTGCAATATAAACATGGCCCCTAAATACATTGTGCAGCAGCCTTTTCTGTTAGGGGGATGGTTAACATATGACTCACTTAGGAAATTCCTGTTTCCACAGGCATTGCATGGCTTGCCAAGGACGAATGCATCAGCAGGGTGCAGCTACTTGAAAATGTTACGTAGGGCGTTTTGCAGAGCCAGAACGTTTTTCTGCAAAACCCAAACGTTAGCACCCCTTCTGTAATACTTATAAACAGGTTACATTTCTACAGTGCCACCAAACTCTTTCAAGGGCCCATGTTCACTAAAGTGTGCTAAGATCTTTCACGACCTAAGTACCAGTAAATGAACAGGACTTAGGACGTGCTAAATGCAAACTGTAGTGAATATGCGGCAAAGCTCGATGTCCTGGAGTCGGCGGTTTTGGGTTACACTGAGATTTACCTTTTTGAAGTACGCAGGCGGGTAGTTTTTCTAATACACGAGAAATCCTGGTCAGCCATATTCACGTGGCATAAACAGTCGCCACCGTTTTTTTGTAAATACGGGGCACCAAAATCCAGTAAGGAAATTACTTTTAAGCCCAGATATTTCATGACAAACGCACACCATTTCTCTTCCCATCTCTTTCTTTCCCCCTCCCTCCATCCATGTCTGCCCCCTCCAACTCTCAATACACCCCCCCCCCCATCTCTCGGCCCCCATCTCTCGGCCCCCCCTCCAACTCTCTGCCCTCCACCCCCATCTCTCGGGGGCTCCCCACCTCTTGGCACCCCACCTCTCGGCACCCCATCTCTCAGCCCCCATCTCTCGGCCCCCCTCCCCCATCTCTTGGCCCTCCCCCCAATTTCTCAGCCCCCCCCATCTCTTGGCCCTCCCCCCCAATTTCTCGCCCCCCCCCCCCATCTCTCGGCCACCCCCTTATCTCTTGTCCCTCATCTCTCGGCCCCCTCCCCCATCTCTCGCTCCCCCCCCCCCTCACCCATCTCTTGGACCCCTCCACGGTCTAGTACTGAGTTTCTTGGTGAGTGGTGCATTGGAAAAAATTGAAATAAATAAATATCTACACCCCCTCCTCTTCCTCACAGGCCCCCCACCTCCATCTATCCCTATGCCCCCTCCTCGCAGCCCCACTCCTCCATCTATCCTTAAGCCCCCCTCCTCCTCCTCACAGGCCCCCTCCTCCATCTATCCTTAAGCCCCCTCCTCCTCACAGGCCCCTCCTCCATCTATCCTTAAGCCCCTTGATGCCCCTTCCCCATCTCTTGGCCCCCCCCATCCCTTGGCCCCACTCCCCCATATCTCAGTGCCCCCCCATCTCTCGGCCCCCCACCCCCCATCTCTCGGCTCCCCTCCCCCCATCTCTCGGCCCTCTCCCCCACCATCTCTTGGCCCTCCCCCCCCCCCATCTCTTGGCCCTCCCCCCAATTTCTCGGCCCCCCAATCTCTCAGCACCACCCATCTCTCGACAACACCCCCATCTCTCGGCCTCCTCCCCCATCTCTTGGACCCCTCCACGCTCTAGTACTGAGTTTCTTGGTGAGTGGTGCATTGGAAAAAATTGAAATAAATGTCTACACCCCCTCCCCCTCCTCGCAGCCCCCCTCCTCCATCTATCCCTAAGCCCCCCTCCTCACAGGCCCCCCTCCATCTATCTTTAAGCCCCCCTCCTCCTCCTCACAGGCCCCCCTCCATCTATCTTTAAGCCCCCCTCCTCCTCACAGGCCCCCCCTCCGTCTATCTTTAAGCCCCCCTCCTCACAGCCCCCGAACCGCCAAGAGCAGAGATAAGAAACAGAATTTATCCGTCAAACAGGAGACACCATTGAGGTCGCAGAATTTGCAAATCCTTCAGCTGATTATGACGTTGCTTTCATACTGGAGTTTGGCGTCCTGTATTATAAAAACGTACATGTGACGCCGCTATACTATACAGACAAATCTTGTGAGAACATCACAAATATCTGGACAGTGACCAGATGTAAAAAAAAGTTTCATGGGTGAGAACAGCAGAGATTGTGCACTACGCCATGGCTAATTAGGGATGCAGAAGACAGGTGGGAGTTGCAATAAAGTGACTGGTCCATGGAACAGCTTCTGTTTTACATGAACATACAGCAGATCGGCTCAACTCCTCTAAAAAAAGCGTGAAATATGCCTTTGAAAGCAAGTAATTCTTTATTTTCAGAATTATGCAGCGATGGGAGCATCCAGGCTATAGATAATCTTACAGTGAGTGATCAATAAAAACACATATAGCTAGTGTTCAAATCAATATGTGCCGTCCTCGACTTAAATCATGAAAATAAATATGAGGTGTATAAAAAGAAAGCCACGCCGTTAAAAACGAGGGTTCTTTTCCATAATGTGATATATTTGTTTGTGTATCGTAGGCTGTTATTTCTTTCTCTCTTGTCCATGCAAAATATCCAAGAACAAAGTAGGATCCGCAGTGACACTGGGTGCAATGTGTGCGGAATCAGACAATGCCACGGAGCCACGGAAAGTTACACAGGAGAAAGGAACGGGCTGAGAATGTATTATTTATTTACAACATGTTTTACCAGGAAGTAATACAGTGAGAGTTACCTCTCGTTTTCAGGTATGTCCTGGGCACAGAGTTATCATGACAGATTCATAGTTACAAATACAGTTACATTAAGTGAACAGGGTATAGATTATATACAAGACATTGCATGCACAGTTAGAAATAATATATATTATAGGCGTATGTAACAGTTACAGACCAGATTACAATGTGAGACAGCTTTAGTTATGAAAGAAGTGAGACTGGTGGTGGCTGTGAGAGTCTCCGGTAAACTGTTTCAGTTTTGGGGGGCACGGTAAGAGGAGGAGCGGCCGGATACTTTATTGAATCTTGGGACCATGAACAGTCTTTTGGAGTCAGATCTCAGGTGATAGGTGCTGCATGTGGTAGGGGTGAGGAGCATGTTCAGGTAGCTGGGTAGCTTGCCCAGAAAGTATTTGAAGGCAAGACAGGAAAGGTGAACTTCGTGCCTAGACTCAAGTGATGAGCAATCTAGTTCTTTGAGCATTTCGCAGTGATGTGTGTTGTAGTTGCATTGGAGAACAAAAGGGCATATTGAGTTGCAGAGGGTGTCAAGTTTGCTAAGGTGGGTTTGGGGTGCCGAGCCATATACTATGTCTCCATAGTCTATAATAAGAATTGTATTGTATGTATTGTATGTCTTTATTTGTATAGCGCCATTAATGTACATAGCGCTTCACAGTAGTAATACATGTGGTAATCATATAAATAATAAATAACAGGTCATGGGAATAAGTGCTTCAGACAAACATAACATTTAGGAAGAGGAGTCCCTGCTCCGAGGAGCTTACAATCTAATTGGCATGTAGGAGGAATGGACAGAAACAGTAGGAGGGCATTTTGGTAAGTGCTTCTGCAGGGGGCCAAGCATTAGCATCTGCTGTGCGATACGCTTTCTGACCAGCAGATAAGATGAGAAGGGTATAGTACATATATCACCACGGATTTCAATCGTCTGAGAGATAGAATTACCCCTGCCGGGGGTAGATTAGCATATAAATAGAGTTATTTTGTCCTTGCCGTCATAATAAGTGTGCCAAGCCGGGTAAAACCTCCAAGACGTTTGTGCGTTCTCCCCGTGTTTGCGGAACCTGTGTACAGACTGCAAAGTGATGTCAATATGTGTTAAAAACAGGCAGCCGAAAGATTCATCAAAACTGAACGCACATTTAGAATAACATTGGTATTTCAGCCTAAATTGTATGTATCGCCTCCCGTCTTCATACCTATTACTGCCCAAGAAGAACAAGTCCAATATCAAAATACTAAAATGTGTGTGGTTCAAAAATAAAAACATAGAAAGTCTGAAAGGACTTCAGCTCCCGACATTGTCATCTCTCACTCTCCTTTCTTACGTGTGACATGGGAGGGAAGTAACAGCACACCTAATAGGGCGTATACCTACACAGCACACCTTATAGGGCGTATACCCTACACAGCACACCTTATAGGGTGTATACCCTACAAGCACACCTTATAGGGCGTATACCCTACACAGCACACCTTATAGGGCGTATACCCTACACAGCACACCTTATAGGGTGTATACCCTACACAGCACACCTTATAGTGCGTATACACTACACAGCACACCTTATAGGGCGTATACCTACACAGCACACCTTATAGGACATATACCCTACACAGCACACCTTATAGGGTGTATACCCTACACAGCACACCCTATAGGGCGTATACCCTACACAGCACACCTTATAGGGCGTATACCCTACACAGCACACCTTATAGGGCGTATACATACACAGCCACCTTATAGGGCGTATACCCTACACAGCACACCTTATAGGGTGTATACCCTACACAGCACACCTTATAGGGCGTATACCCTACACAGCACACCTATACCCTAAATAAATAATAAATAAAGACATACTATACCCTACACCGTGTTAATATTTAAACGGAAGATGTACACAGTCAAATCTAATGCATAACTATAGTGTGTAGAAACACAACAATAATGACAATGCATATCATTACAAATGCAAAAAAGAACAGTAAAACAAAATACAATACTTCAATTCAGATACTTTGTTATGTGTGCTCATGTGCATGCCATTACCCAGAATCCCTGGCGGCAGTGGAAGCACTGTATGCTAAGCGATAACAGGGAAGGCGGGTTACAGACCTGTGTGAGAGGTGCTCACGTGATATTTTAATTTGCTATATTTTGTTTGAAGAACATGACCCCCTTCCCAGGACATTGCTATATCTTTCTGTACGGTGTACGCCATTACTTCTTTGGATATAAAGATTTTAAAACTTTGAGTTGTTTAAAACATTTGTACCATTTACAGCATGAACTAAATGTACAAATCGCCCCCAAAAGTCTAATAGTGATCCTGTCTCTCAGAGAATAGCAAACACAAACTCATCTATTAAAAGACAACAATATAAACTAAAAGAAGCATTAAACATTACCAGTCATCAGTTTGATATGTATTAAAAATAGACCCCAAAGAACATTTTATAAGAGTGAATTTAGGTCAAAATGTATAATGAGGCCATCTGCTTGTAATGTCTTTAAAGTCCCAAACTTTCTCTCTGTGATATCACTTTTATTTTATCTCCCCCTTTGCATGGGGATGTAACTGTACGCCTGAAGGGTCTGTGTGCGCTTACACTGAGCGTGTGCGCCCTTACACGGTGCGTGCCCTTACACTGAGCGTGCGCCCCCTTACACCGAGCGTGCACGCCCTTACACCGAGCGTGCGCCCTTACACTGAGCGTGCGCCCTTACACTGAGCGTGTGCACCCTTACACCGAGCGTGCGCCCTTACACCGAGCGTGCGCCCTTACACTGAGCGTGTGCGCCCTTACACCGAGCGTGCGCCCTTACACCGAGCGTGTGCGCCCTTACACCGAGCGTGCGCCCTTACACCGAGCGTGTGCGCCCTTACACTGAGCGTGTGTGCCCTTACACCGAGCGTGTGCCCTTACACTGAGCGTGTGCGCCCTTAGACGGTGCGTGCGCCCCCTTACACCAAGCACGCGCCCTTACACCAAGTGTGTGCCCTTACACCGAGCGTGCACGCCCTTATACCGAGCGTGCGCCCCCTTACACTGAGCGTGCGCGCCCTTACACCGAGCGTGCACCCTTACACCGAGCGTGCGCGCCCTTACACCGAGCGTGCGCCCTTACACCAAGTGTGTGCCCTTACATCGAGCGTGCGCACCCTTACACCGAGCGTGCATGCCCTTACATTGAGCGCGCGCGCCCTTACACTGAGCGTGCGCCCTTACACTGAGCGTGCACCCTTACACCGAGCGTGCGCCATTACACCAAGCGTGCACGCCCTAACACTGAGCGTGCGCGCCCTTACACCGAGCGTGCATGCCCTTACATCGAGCGTGCATGCCCTTACATCGAGCGTGCGCGCCCTTACACCAAGCGTGCGCCCTAACACCGAGCGTGCGCCCTTACACCGAGCGTGCACGCCCTAACACCGAGCGTGCACCCTTACATCGAGCGTGCGCGCCCTTACACCGAGCGTGCACCCTAACACCGAGCGTGCGCCCTTACACCGAGCGTGCACACCCTAACACCGAGCGTGCACCCTTACACCAAGCGTGCATGCCCTTACACCCAGTACAGTTGCCAAACCTAACCATTGTTTCTAGATGTAAAAGGGCCAGTCTCACACAGACACCAGTTGTATCTGTGAGGGGCCTCTGAATAGGGAAGCGTTTGTCAATCTTGTTTTTCTACTTATGTTATCTCTCCCTGTCCCTATCAGGGAGCCAATAAAGATAAGGGGGTTGGTGGGGGGAGGGGGGACTGGCTGCACAAGCACTTGCTGATCACACAGTGACATCACACAGTGACATCACACAGTGACATCGCACAGAAGGGAGCAGCCAGAGAAATTCCAGACCCTCCCAAGTCTCACTTTAACAAATAAATGAGAAATCCTTATAGATGTGAGATTTGGGTGAACAGCGTGATAATCCCCCAGGCGAAACCCTTAGGGCCGTTCTATAGTGCGGCCGCGCGCTACACCGCGCGCTACACCGCGCGCTACACCGCGCGCTACACCGCGCGCGCACGGCAGATATAGATGGCTGAGGTCTGCCAGCCCTTCTGTACAAGGGCCACGCGTGCGGCAGGGAGCGGGGAGCCGACAGACAGCGGCGAAGACGGGGAAATGATCTTTCCGCGCCGCTACCGGAGCTCAAATGTGTGTATGTGTGTGTATGTATGTACGTGTGGATGTGTGTTTGTGTGTTTGTGTGTATGTGTGTATGCATGTACGTGTGGATGTGTGTATGCATGTACGTGTGTTTGTGTGTATGTGTGTTTGTGTGTATGTGTGTATGTGTATGTATGCATGTACGTGTGGATGTGTGTTTGTGTGTATGTATGTGTATGCATGTACGTGTGTTTGTGTGTATGTGTGTGTGTATGTGTATGTATGCATGTACGTGTGGATGTGTGTTTGTGTGTATGTATGTGTGTGTATGTGTATGTATGCATGTACGTGTGGATGTGTGTTTGTGTGTATGTATGTGTGTGTATGTGTATGCATGTATGTGTGTTTGTGTGTATGTATGTGTGTATGTATGCATGTACGTGTGGATGTGTGTTTGTGTATGTATGTGTGTGTATGTGTATGTATGCATGTACGTGTGGATGTGTGTTTGTGTGTATGTATGTGTGTGTATGTATGTGTGTGTATGTATGTGTGTGTATGTGTATGTATGCATGTACGTGTGGATGTGTGGATGTGTGTATGTATGTGTGTGTGTTTGTGTGTATGTATGTGTGTGTATGTATGTGTGTGTATGTGTATGTATGCATGTACGTGTGGATGTGTGGATGTGTGGATGTATGCATGTACGTGTGGATGTACGTTTGTATGTGTCAATAATTGCACAAAAAAAATATGTATTAAACATTTTTTTTTTCTTTAAAAAAATCTTATTTAGGATTCCTTTCACTCACACAACCCATGCACACACATATACACACACATATACACACACACACACAGTACCATGCACGCACGTGCGCACGGCCGCAACCTGTATAGAACGGCCCTTACACAGGTCACTGGGATTAGTTCACTTTTGTCCTAGGAGGGATTTCCCCTTTAATTTCCTTTTATCAGGGACCTCTGTCGTATTCCGATGTGCGCGCCTCCTTTTCTTACACAACGTTAGTGTCCTATCTCCCACATTGTACTGCGCTGTGGAACATGTTGGCATTATACAAGTAAAAGATCACAGCTACTGAACATACTTTTACAAGAGACGGTGAAGCCTCCATAGGGCCCAAACTGATTCCATATGTACAAATACAATGTACATAACCTGCAGTGTGAGTCCCATCAGCCCCACGCAGTAAGTACAGGCGCTCGTTAAGCGCTCGGCGTGGCTGGTGCAACGTCTGGAAAAAGGCTGCAGAATGCGGAAGAAGAGTTACAAGAACGATCGTTAGTCCAAGTCATTTGTAATAGAAAGAAGGAAGCGGCAAAGCCAGAGTTTAGATATGGCAGCTTTATATTGGCAGCCTGATTGAATCCATTGTGGACAGGAAAGTACCTTGGTTTTACCATTTCTTCACGTGACTTAGGCACTGCAGTTTAATGGCTTTTCAGATGATACCTTTATTACATTACATTACATTAACATACTTAGATATTCTCTGACAAATCTAATTATGTTTGTCTCTTGGTCTTCCATATAAGTGATGTTTTTCTCTTGGTCTTCCACATAAGTGATGTTTTTCTCTTGGTCTTCCATATAAGTGATGTTTTTCTCTTGGTCTTCCATATAAGTGATGTCTTTCTCTTGGTCTTCCATATAAGTGATGTTTTTCTCTTGGTCTTCCATATAAGTGATGTTTTTCTCTTGGTCTTCCACATAAGTGATGTTTTTCTCTTGGTCTTCCATATAAGTGATGTTTGTCTCTTGGTCTTCCACATAAGTGATATTTTTCTCTTGGTCTTCCACATAAGTGATGTTTTTCTCTTGGTCTTCCATATAAGTGATGTTTTTCTCTTGGTCTTCCATATAAGTGATGTTTTTCTCTTGGTCTTCCATATAAGTGATGTTTTTCTTTGTAGCACATTATGTGGCCCTAACTGTAACGCTGCTGACTGTAGGACAGGATATGGACCCGCAGGGCAGAGGTAGGGAGTAGGTACACCAACCTTGGTCTGGGATGCAGGGGAAGACAAGTCCGGTTCCAGGGAAGGTAAAGTCACAGGCAAGGGGGAAGACTCAGGGACGGACTCAGGAACAAGGCAAGAGGTAATCCGGTCCAGGCATGGGTCAAGACAAACAGGGTCAAAGGCAGAGCAAGGCATAGACCAGGGGAGCACAAACTTTTGCTGCTGCGCCCCCCTGTCTCTCTTGCCCCGGCTCTCGCGCCCCCTGCCTACCTTATATCCGCGTCAAATGATGCTGCGGGGTCATGTGACCCACGGTGCCATTTGACGCGTGTGACGTTACGTAACGTGGCAACGCGTCATCATTTCACGTCGCGTTGCCATGACGATGCGTCACAGCCGGCTGAATCCCGTAAGTGGCGTGTTGCAGGGGCCTCACGCGATCCCCCAGCATTTAATTTAAATGCCTGGGGGAAGAATTGTGTGCCCCCCAGTTTGCACACCCCTGGCATAGATGACTGGATTACTTTGCACAAGGTCAGGTAGCAACTGCCTGCTATTTAAAGGCCAACGGCAGCTGCTGACAATGAGAGCCATAGTGAGGCTTACTTCCTGTGTCAAGGGGGGGGGGGGGGTGTAAGGGCAGGATTTGCCAGGAAATAAGATGGCCACGCTTGCCTCAGTGGGGATGAAGTCACTTCCTGTCGGCAACTGAGGGCAGGATTTGCAAGAAAGCAAGATGGTAACGATTGGTAACGATTGCTTCTGTGAGGATGATGTCACTTCATGGCAGCAGATATCTTAGGTATTGAACAGATCCATTATACTAACTTTGTTTTGTTTGAAATATACATGCTTGCTGTTCTGTAACGGCAGAATCACGGATCTCCCATCCCTTCTAAATTCCTCAGCAGTGCGTACCGCACACCTCTGGCTCGCTGGAGGTGCATCCCTGAAACTTACTAACCCCCTATCGAGCGCCCCAACACACCATCCTCGCACCCCTAGCTCCTGCTTTGGGCGTGTGTGAGTGTGTTAGGTCGAGTTCATGGTGCAGGCGCGATGGAGCGCATGGCCCCGCGTGCCCTGTCAGCCGAGCGATCTATGGACTACAGATCCTCGCGACAGGGAGGCGTCAGGGGCGTGGCTGATGACGTCACAGAGCTGGTTCGCCCTCATTGGTTTATTCCATTTTTGAGTGCTGGGAACTACTGTTTTGTTATTTATGACTTTCTAAATACTTTCTGTAGGAACCAAAAAAATAATCAGTCATAATAAAATCATAAAAAATGTATTATCTAATACTACCGAACTGATTTATTTAAAAACAACATATAGGATTGTTGCCGTTTTGCTGCTTTAAAAAAACAAAACAAAGGAAAGATAGTACCAGCATTGCAGAACTTGGCATAAGGTGTGCGCAAACACGCGCTGGCGCATAGCACTGCATGCACGTTTGCACACACTAAACCCACGAAACGCAGCACTTCTGGAAAAACAGCCTCAGCTATTTAAGGCGTAAACAAGAAACAACACGAGGGAGGGGGGGGCTGCCTGAGAACCGGGGGTAGCATTGTCTGTATTATAATAAGTACACTGCTTGGTATTCATTAGTGTTTGTACAACGAGTCCTTTGTCTGGAGGCTGCTGCGTGGGTGAATCATCCAGGGCTATGTGTTATAATGCACTGTACATCGCGCCTCACACATCACTCACGGGCAGCAAACATTTACTATGTATATCTCATTCAAGAAGTCTCAGCAACACCCCACCCCACCCCAGGACATGCAGCAGGGGGATATTATATGTAAGGCACACTCATACTGCAGTGTATGGGGTATGCTGCATATTTATATTAGACTAAAGCTGTGAGACGTGATACTCTGCAATGTTCACCATTGTTGCATACATGTACAAACATATGGGAGATGCAATGGGGTTATTTACCTGTAAGTACCAGTACTGAATTAACCCCTCTGCTACCTGCAGCACATGGCAGGCCCAGGGGGGCTATAAAAGAAGGAACGTCATGAGTGGGAAACCCTGAGGCTTAAGGGTTCTCTACGGGATTATAGTAATAAGATACGTTATTTAAAAAGTGCTTGATATTGAGTTACGAAGCTGGGCATTTCGTTGTGTTTCTCTCTTCTGAGCTTTTAACCCATTAGGTGCCTGTGGAGCCTGCGGCGCTGTGTTGTTGCGATATTAGTTGTGAGTCTCCGGTTATGAGGGTGTTATTGACATGGAGTGCAGCTTAGGGTTTTCCCTCTGGGCTTCCTGTATCGTAGTAACCCCGAATCAGTTACTGGCAAAGATGTCATATCTTATCTATCATTTCTGTGGGAACAATACAGCTACAGTCCATAGCATGGGATGTGGGACATGTATGGGGTGCCTGAGGTACCCCTATTTATTCCGCAGGTGTGAGCACACACAGGTAATAGCGGGAGTCATGGAGAGATTCCTTCCCCCAGGGAAAGGCGGAGACAATCCTTCTGCAGACATAACCCGGGAAGTATATTTGTCTTTGTACATTTTTAGATTCCCCCTTCCCCCATTTTTAGGGCACTTCTGGAAACAATAAAGAAACATCAGGTGCACGGAGGCTTTAGATTTGTACATCATTTCATGTAATAGATGATACTCATTTTGTAATCCACTTGTTTGATAAAACGTGCTTTGTGGGGTTGCTTGGTTCTCCGGGGGACTCGCAGGCAATCCCTACATTTCCCCCTCCCCAGCTGTTTGCTGGCTTTGCCCACACAGCTATATATTGTCACAATGTGTCCCATGTTCCTTGGGAATGACAGTAGCTGGCCCAGCGTACAGGAGCAGTGTGCTGTCCCACAGCTCCCCCTAGTGTTTGCATGGTAAGGTAATGATCACTGCGGACAGGCCCGGTCAGAGGTCAGGGCTGTTTAGTTGGAACCTCTTTCTCTGATACCTCACTAGCTTGTCTGCCTGCCGGGACACACATTAGCACCAAGCAATTGGCCAGTACCAGCAACAATGCAGAGAGCAGCTCAGAACTGAGCCCGTCTCAACTTCAGGAGCAGTTACAGTACCTCAGACCCAGCGGTCTGGGCAGAGCTACCAAAATCTTTTCTTGTCATCAAAGGACTTTGTACTTGTAAGACCAATGAGTGTAACATCAACGGTTACGCCAGGGGGATCAGCTCCAGTCCTCAGGACCCTCCAAAAAGTCAGATTCTCAGGATATCCCTGGGGCAGCTTCGATTGAGCCACTCAGGGCCGCCAACAGAAATCATGGGGCCCGGGACAAATGAAAGGAGCATCCCCCCCCCCGCCCCCCCCCCCCCCCAAACCCATAGCGCACCTACCACGAAAAAAATATCTTTTAGCGCGCAACTTTTACTTAACTGTTTTCTTATTGTGATACAGAAAAAAACATTACAATGCAACCTGTTTATTTTTATATTTTCAACAAAAGACATGTATGTGTCTGCCTGTCTGGGTGGGTTTGTGGGTGACTGACAGTGACTGGGTGGGTGAGTGGGTGACGGTGGGTGACAATGACTGGGTGGGTGACAGTGACTGGGTGGGTGACATTGACTGGGTGGGTGGGTTACAGTGGGTGGGTGACAGTGACTGGGTGGGTGGGTGACGGTGACTGGGTGGGTGACGGTGACTGGGTGGGTGACGGTGACTGGGTGGGTGACGGTGACTGGGTGGGTGGGTGACGGTGACTGGGTGGGTGACTGGGTGGGTGACGGTGACTGGGTGGGTGACGGTGACTGGGTGGGTGGGTGACGGTGACAGTGACTGGGTGGGGTGACTTACCTTGACCGGGTGGGTGCAGCTTGCTGCCGGACGCTTTCCTCTCCTGCCCCCGATATCCCCGCGGCAGCTGCCCTGGGACGGGGGGTGGGCTTGGGGGCGCGGGAGGGGGCTCGGGGGGGCGACGGGAGGTGGGCTCGGGGAGGGGACCATGGTAGGTGGGCTTGGGGGGAGCGCGGGAAGCTGGCCGCGGGGAGAACCGGGGGGGGGGGGAAGCAGGCCGCAGGAGGAGCTGGTCCTTCCCCCTCCGTCCCACGTTGGGAGCATGGGGGGGGGGGGGGTGTAGAGCGGGCCCTGCGCATGCGCGCCGGGACCGCGGGTAATCGCACACAATTTTTTTCAAACTTTTTTTTAAATTTATTTAATTAACTGGCGCAGGGGGCCCAGTGGCCGGGCCCCCCTGACTTACGTGGCCCGGGACGCCAGTGCCCTTTCTCCCCCGCTGTTGGCGGCCCTGGAGCCACTGATTGAGCCACCTGTGCTGAAGCAGGGATATCCTTAAAAACTGGGGTTTCTTGAGGACTGGAGTTGGGAACCAGTGATCTAGATCAGGGGGGCGCACGATTTTCTGGGGGGGCTGCGGCACTTAGAGGCCTCGCGCTCTTACCCTAAGCATTTAAATTAAATGCCGGGGGACCGCACATTATGTCTCCGACATGGCAACGCGGCGTCAAATGATGCCACTGGGTCACATGTCACATGACCCCGCAACATACTTTGACGCGGAAGACAACGTAAGAGCGGGGGGCGCGAGCAGGGGGCGTAGGGGAACATGTTTGCGCACCCCTGATCAAGGTGAAGGTTACAGTATGTTATAGCCAGAATATTGACCTAAACGGACCCTTCTTAGAGAGTGCGTCAGTGATCATAGAGCACAAACTGACTCCTTAAACCTCCGAAAATGAGAGAATACAGCAAGTCGTGTAATAAATTCAGTTATACAAACAGACATTAAAATCAAACAGAAATCCATAAATGCTTTATAATTACAAGACCCAGATATCCAAGATCAAAAAGGATTATCAAGAAGCTGCGTCCTTTATAATAACGTTGCGCCTTTGCCGTTGTGTGCAGTATGTTTATTTCATGATTTAGGAAATGTTAACTAAGTTTTCCAATACAGCCAGTAATCGGACATTGTCTTGTCGGCTTCGATAGGCCGCGGGATGTGGTGATGTTTTGCAGAGGGAGCGTTGCTGATCTGCTTTGCTGTCTCGAGCCTTGGGGATGCTTTGTACTTTGCTATTCAGCATTTAATTGGAAGATTTGATTTATTTCTGCATTTGCTCTATAAATCTACGCACAGTATGTAAAAAAATCATGTCAAGACTAATGATATCATGGATAGGGAGAATTCATTCGATAAAAATTAATGTTTTTTTTCTAGGCTGCAATATGTATTTCAAACAATTCCAATTACGTGGAATACACCATTTCTACGGCCTTTTGGGCAATATAAAGAACTTAATTTGTCAAAATAAGAAATCTAGAGTGAGAGCAAACATCTTACCTAGACTGGCTGGCGTGCTCCTGATTTGGGGAATGTCTGCAGCTGATCAGATTAGCAGTATTTGGGATTGGTAAGCGAATGGTAATAATAAATTATGGGTTCAGATTGAAAAACCATTTTGTGCCCCCCGGGACCCAGACATTAAACTGGCTGCCAGTCTACTTAGTGTGTGGCTATTGTGGGACAGATTGGATGTCAAGAAAGGACTCAGCACTTTGCTCACCACTTACTCCGATCCTAGATAACCCCGAGCTTCCCCGGGTTTGTTATCCCTAGAATTCAAGAGATGGAAACAACCAAAAATAAGAAGGTTATCGAGTATTTTATTTATAGACAGAATTAGACCTTTTGAATATTTTGCAGATAAATATAAGTGCCCCAATTTGGAAGAATGATATTATAACCAAAAGAAACATTACATACTTTATCATGCCAAAAAACAAAAGTGCTAAGCTAAGTGTGATTCCATATTTCTTCACATCTCAATGTATCAGCCATACGCTATAAAGGCCACTGAACGGGAAGGAGCATGTGAGAAATACCCAAATATCACCAAGGCCTGGGAGAAAGGGCTCAGGAAAGATCTCTCTGCAGATTAATGCAAACGGATAGGGGAAGTAATGGGATCATTCTATCTATCTATCTATCTATCTATCTATCTATCTATCTATCTATCTATCTATCTATCTATCTATCTATCTATCTAATCTATCTTATCTATCTTATCTATCTTATCTATCTTATCTATCTTATCTATCTTATCTATCTTATCTATCTTATCTATCTTATCTATCTTATCTATCTTAGCTATCTTAGCTATCTTATCTATCTTTCTATCTATCTATCTATCTATGTCCTATCTATCTATCTATCTATCTATCTATCTATCTATCTATCTATCTATCTATGTCCTATCTATCTATGTCCTATCTATCTATCTATCTATCTATCTACCTATCTATCTATCTATCTATCTATGTCCTATCTATCTATGTCCTATCTATCTATCTATCTATCTATCTATCTATCTATCTATCTATGTTCTCTCTATCTATCTATCTATCTGAGAAGATCATAGAAAACTCATACAAAATTTTACACAGGGGGTATTACACACCGGGCAGGGAGTATTATACACCGGGCAGGGGGTATTATACACCGGGCAGGGGGTATTATTGGTAGGGGGTATTATACACCGGGCAGGGGGTATTATACACCGGGCAGGGCGTATTATACACCAGGCAGGGCGTATTATACACCAGGCAGGGGGTATTAGCCATGCATGTTAAATATATATAATTTGTTTATCCATTGCAATTCATGTACCACATTTTCCTCTCTGTTTTGTCTTATTTTGCCTTATTTTGCTATGATTTTCATTGTTCATATATCTTTTTCATGTTATTTATCTCCATTATTATTCCTTCTGTATTATTTTCTTATTTTTTTTTTCATTTTGATTTCATTTAATTCATGAGTTATTATACACTTTTTACATATATTCCTTTTATTATTACACTTTTGATTCACATACAGTACACTTGTTACACACTTTGTAGCTGCTCCTATGTTCAGAGTTCACTCCAAGCTATGCCGTTTGTTCGTTCACGTGCGAGAGACATTACCTTTGAGCCATTGGCTGGGGACATGGTGCCTTATCCCGTGCGGAGGCGCGCCGAGGCTGAGGGAAAGCGGGCGCTTTCCCTGGCCTTGCTAGACGGGCCGTGGGGGCGATCCTGGGGGCGTTCCCCGTGACGTCACGGAGCTCATTGGGCGAACCGCTCACGTGACCTGTCTGTCTCGCTGAGAAATCAGTTTAACTGATTTCTCCCGCAACGCGCGCCCCCATCCCACTTCCGCCCGCACGCCGCATGGGTGCGAACATTGCCTTAAGGCAGTCTGTTCGCTCAGCGCCCGCACGGTCTGCGGTACCATGTCCGAGGCCTTATATAGATAACTTGGCCATTTACGTTCTCCGCAGTCATGCTCATACAAGTCATTTCCCTGTTATAATATTCATGATTATAGATGGTTTTAGCCACTTGGTCTCTATAATTGATCAATACATATCCAGGTTTTTGTTTTTAAATATTTTTATTTGTTACTTCCCCTTTTTTAAATAGTTCATCAGCACACATTGTGTTTTATTTTAGATGTAGTTTAGTCCAATTGTAAAGTTGTTACATAGTTGTTACATAGTTACACAGTAGATGAGGTTAAAAAAAGACGTACGTCCATCAAGTTCAACCTATACTAAATTTAGACGACAGATACTTTATCCTATATCTATACTTACTTATTGATCCAGAGTTATATCATCCAATGATATCTCATAAGGGGAAAAATAAATTCCTTCCTGACTCCAAGAATTGGCAATCAAATTACTCCCTGGGATCAACATCCTTCCCTTGTTTACTTATTTGGTATATCCCTGTATACCTTTGCTTTCTAAAAAGATGTCCAACCTTTTTTGAACAAATCTATTGTATCTGCCATCACAGTCTCCCTGGGTAATGAATCCCACACTGTACTGCACCGACACACTTTATTCGAGCAAATACCCAGTATGTACCTGGCAGATACCTGGAATGCGCCGCTCCTCACCTCTAACAAGCCCCGTTGTGTTTGCCTTCCCAGCCTGGGTTCATGCCTGGCTGACGGGCGGCTGATCTGTTAAATGATAATGATTAGGATTTAATAGGCTGCAATGCTTCACGTGTCTACCAGATGGCATAAATTCATGAATTGTAATGCAGTATATATATATATACTGTGCAGTATTGCAGCCAGCGGGAATAAAATGCTTCAATCCCTGCTTGGAAAATACCTCAATGCACTCGGGCAGAAAACAGTCACAAACCTCAATACACCCGGGTATACCCGAATTCGTGGGACTAGCCAAGCTCGAATAAAGTGTGTCGCCAGTGTAACTGTGAAGAACCCTTTCCTTTGTTGCTGGTGAAACATAGATCATTGTTCTCATAGATTGTCCTTTACGTTTTGGTCCCTTGATAGCGGACTCTTGCACGCATTTTCTTTCCTTTCCGGAGATACTTTGTATCACACGGCTGAAACGGACGCTTTGTGCCAACCCGCTTCCGGCACTCGTTCCCACGCGAGGCCGCTATTTAAAGACACACATTACAATACGTTGTCACTCTTTGTTAAAGCCCCTGCAAAGATGTGAAACGCGTCAGGGGACCTTTCTCCGGGATATGTGTTGCCTAAGAACACAATAAATTGCTTTTAGATCTTAACATTCACGTCCACCTTTTTTCCACCTTGCTGTGCACAGCCATTTAGTTTATTAGAAAAAGGTAGCAGCCTTGTCCGTAGTGGATTGGATAATGAGCGCGTGGGAGGTGTTTGAGATGGAAACTATTTCTCAGGCCTGCCGACAGGTGGGGAGAGACGGGACAAGTGTCCCGGGCCTGGTGGCTGCGAGGGGCCCGGCCGGCACTGCAAGTTGGTCCCAACCACTGGCGGGACCCGACTGCCGGTCCTCTCGTTGACGCCGGGGCCCAGCTCTCCCCAACTACAGGACTCCATCACTGACACTAACGCATGACGTCGGCGTGCGCCAGAAACAGCGCTCTGGGGCATGAGAGGCCCGGTGTGCGCCGGCACCAGAGGCTCGGTGTGGGTCAATGTTAGTTTCAGTGAGGCCTGAGACCATCCTCAAGTAGGCAAGTTTGTATTTATTTTGGATGGGGGGGTCTTTTTAAAATGTATTTGGAGGGGTTGTATGTATTTGGGGTTTTTGTATGTATTTGGGGGGTTAATGTATTTGGGTGTGGAGTTTTTTGTATGTATTTGGGGGGTGGGGTTTTTTGTATGTATTTGGGGGGTGGGGTTTTTTGTATGTATTTGGGGGGTGGGGTTTTTTGTATGTATTTGGGGGGTGGGGTTTTTTGTATGTATTTGGGGGTGGGGTTTTTTGTATGTATTTGGGGGGTGGGTTTAATTTAGTGTATTTGGGGGGTGGGGGGGTGTAATTTAGTGTATTTGGGGGTTGTTTTTTGTTAAATGTATTTGGTGGGGGGGTTGTATGTATTTGGGGAATGGGGGTTATGTGCATGGGAGGGGGGAGGGAATGAATATGAGGAGGGGGAGAGTGAGAGGTTAGGGGGTAAGAGTGAGACAGATTGGAGAGAAATACATGGGAAGAGGGGGGGGAATAGAGGGGGCTCGTGAGGTTTGAAATGGATAGGGGGGTGTTGCTCGTAAGACTGCCGACATGGGGGGGCGGGGGGCCCTGGTCATACCTCTAGTCCTGGGACCTGGAAATCTGTCTGAGGCTCCGCAATTACTCATATTATCCGAGAATCGTCTGATAAATTTGGACATATATGGGACCCTTGGTTGAGCTACAGTAAGACTCTAAAAAAATATATATATTACGAGCTGTGGGTTGGAGCGGGATATATTTAGCAATGTTTCATTCTACGAATCTGTACACCCGTAGCTGACAGGTCACTCAGAAGATACGTAACCTGTAATATGAAAGAGAAACGGGCGCCTATCTATCCCAGTGAGGTGAGACTCACCTTTTTACCCGATCTTTCATTACAGCGATAAATTGCTTCCTTAATAGGCAAAGTAAGGTTTTATGATTTTCTGTTATTGCTTTATGTTTTTGTCTTCATGTGTTAAGTTCGGTTAAAATGAATTTGCTCATTTTTTTGTACATATTTTTTAATATGCTTACACCTTTTGGATGTATACAAAACTGGAACATGTTCCCTGGCAGAGAGATAAATGTGGATATTACAAGGTGTACAAGACATAATTAGCTCTATGTGTCGAGAATAAGAAATAAAGTATTACAAATCCTCTCAAAGATACTTTCTTGGTTTCTTTAACTAATGCAGATGTACATTTCTATGTTGGGCCACTTCTGATTTTCTGCTTACAATATTACTCGTGCTTTAAGTTCCATATCTGCAACATAACAAGCTGTAAAGATTTGGCGTCCTTAAAGCAGGATACCATAATCTACAAAGACACTAATTCCTGTCTTTGCCTGATAGCCTCTGACTGAGGAAGTGCAGACTTGGAAAGAGATAAGGATTTAGTTATATGACTTCATTTGCACACGAACCAGAAGTCTTTGTACGTGGAGGCCCATGAAAAATATTCATATCGTGACATTAGCCAACTAACAGTGAGGGGCGGAAATGTGCTCCTGGCTCCTTTGACACGGAAGGGACGGCAGAGACCCAGCAATAGCTTTTACGGTAAAGATAGGGAAATGTTTTACCGTGATTGTGTAAAACATTGCTGGTGTTATTGCTGGTGTTATTGCTGGTGTTATTGCTGGTGTCATCGCTGGTGTCATCGCTGGTGTCATCGCTGGTGTCATCGCTGGTGTCATCGCTGGTGTTTATGCTGGTGTTTATGCTGGTGTTTATGCTGGTGTTTATGCTGGTGTTTATGCTGGTGTTTATGCTGGTGTTATTGCTGGTGTTATTGCTGGTGTTATTGCTGGTGTTATTGCTGATGTTATTGCTGGTGTTATTGCTGGTGTTATTGCTGGTGTCGTTCTCTCTTCTTCTCTTGCAGTGTTTGGTGTTATACTATAAACAAATAGGTAACGCTAAATGTATAAATACTAAAATTAAATAATAAACTATATATATATGTATATGTATGTGTATCCACCCTAATAGGTGTAAAACTAAACCTAATATTCAACGTGTGAGGGAATAAGAGGCGGCTGCCTGAGATAAGACTCCGACCACCTGGTCAGAGAAAAGTGTTGGAAGTGAAAAAGGAATATCTCTCTAGCGCCTATAATATACTATATATAAATATCATAGCATGGGGAATTCATTATAAATATATACAGTAAATGACATAGCATAGGGAATACATTTTAAATATATAAATAAATGAATAATAAGTATACAACCAGGACTGGCACATGTATCAGGATCAAGGATATGATCCAAGGAGGGATGAATTCATACACATATAAAAACAAACAAAATACATAGCGTAATACTGCAAAACTGAAAATAATAACAGAAAACAAAACAGGCAAAAATGGTCTACTGGAAGGTAGAACGTACAACAGGTGGACTGCAGCATATAAATACATTTATTTAAAAAACAACACTAAAAATAGTATATATAATGGAGGGAGGACATGAACAGACCTACTCTCGCGGGGCCAGATGGAACGCCAAAGCCGGGTCCGGGATCGCAAACAGCGTCAGCAGATTTGCCGCGGAGAAGCAAGACCGGCACAGGAGAGTGTAAGCAGCAAAGTCAGCGGGACCACCCGTGGCCTGCTCACGTCCTCCCTCTTACGGTAGGAGCTGATCCAGAGGTTTTACCATTGAAGGCCTGTATATCACAGTGACTCTTCGCCCGGATACCACTTGCCAGGAACTGAGACGCCATAAAACCGAGGCGATGAGCCTGGAGCATCTGTGCCACAGTTCAGAGGGGATACTCTCTGATTTATCCACTGCCTACTACCACTTCCCTTCTGGTAAGTGGGCTTTTCATCTACAGCAGTGGAGTCATTTGTGGGACTAATTCCATTGGGAGCCCATTATATATACTATTTTTAGTGTTGTTTTCTAAATAAATGTATTTATATGTTGCAGTCCACCTGTTGTACGTTCTACCTTCCAGTAGACCATTTTTGTTTTCTGTTATTATTTTCAGTTTTGCAGTATTACGCTATGTATTTTGTTTGTTTTTATATTCCATGTGTATGAATTCATCCCTCCGTGGATCATATTCTGGATCCTGATACATGTGCCAGTCCTGGTTGTATACTTATTATTCATTTATTTATATATTTAAAATGTATTCCCTATGCTATGGTTTTATACTATGGCAGGGGTAGCCCAGAGAGGTCAGCGGGAAGGCGCCTTGTCGCAATGGGGACTCGTCCTTTCCTGCTGGACTCTGGATGCAGAGAAAGAAAAGAGTAATTGTGATAGTACGGGCAGCCTGACAATCATATTAAAGGTTAAACCCACTGGTTGCCCCAACCCAAGATGGCTTCCTATGTTGTAGGCACATGTGGCCATCTTAGCGCAGCCAAAGTGTCTGACAGGATATACTTCTGTGTATTCCCTTATAACACGGAAGCGCAATCTTTTTTCCCTGCGCCCCCCTGCCGGCTGTTCCCCTCTCTCCAAGCCCCCCACCCCTCTTACCTTGGCTCTGGCATTGGCGTCATGACGTCACGTTGCCAACGTGACGTCATATGTCCTTGCGGCGTCATTTGACGCTACGTTGCCATGCCGACGTGTCTTCAGGAGCAAGGTAAGTGCAGTTTACGGAGGCCTTCGCCGTTTCCCCGGCACTTAATTTAAGTGCCTTCGGGAAGCGTGTGCGGCCTCTCTAAACCCCGCGTCCCCCCGCAGACAATCTCGCGCCCCCTAGTTTGCGCACCGCTGCCCTATAAGACCGTTTCTTTCCCTATGTATATCTTACTGCAGGGATTTGTAAGGCTCCATTGTGTGGTGGGCTCGGCCAGTACACAGGAGGCTTGGGCCATAATCTAATTTGGGTTGGGTGAAGCGTTTGAACTGAGGTCAGGGGAACATGTAATTCAACATAGGAGCCATTGTTCATCCCCGAGTCTGAGGCGTCTATCTCTGTGGGAGTGCTAGGCTCCTAGTCCCGCCAGCTACACTCCGAATTTTCCACTCTCCTTAAACACACCTCTGTGGGCGGTCCTAATCACTGTCACCTCCCACAGCCCTGATTGGTCCTTCTCATGTGAGCCCTCACTCTCTGAATGGCCAACGGAGACAATCTCTAAACTGATTGGTCAGCACCTGGTATTCCAGGATTTCACATGGAGGCCGGGAAAGTATGTAAGCTGATCAGAGCTCCACAGATTATCCTTTGTTCTGAGCTAGACTTGGTTTCAGAGACTTCCTGCAAGCGAGTGGCTGTCATCCCAAGGTACAGGGATACCCTGAGACTAACGGATGGTGGAAGACAACCTAGGTAATCTAGTTACAGCAGCGCCCAGCACCTAGAGAGCTAGAATTACCTCCGTAACCCTCTGATTGGTGAGCTTAAGCTTGTTTCGTGCATTGTGTTACTCCTGTTGGCTCAGGAGAAATAAACTCATTTTATTTCATTCCTTGTGCTCTGGTGGTCACAAATCAAATAACAATAGAGTTTAGGCACTCACAATGCCTCTGACAGCACAGACCTTTTAGTACTAGTACAGTCCTTTATCCTGTAGTGGGACAGAAACGCCAGCCCTTCATTTTAATAAACCCTCTCACTTTTTATTAAAACTTGTGACTGCTTAAACTCTCTACTTTTTGAATTTGTGGATACAACCTGCTTCTTTGGTGCAACCAGACTGCTGCTGGATATATTTTGTGAGTGTTCTTTCTCCTGTAATGCGGCAAAATATGTCTCTGTCTCTCTGTCTGTCTGTCTGTCTGTCTCTCTGTCTCTCTGTGTCTCCCTGTCTCCCTGTCTCTCTGTCTCTCACTCTCTCTGTCTCTCACTCTCTCTGTCTCTCACTCTCTCTGTCTCTCACTCTCTCTGTCTCTCACTCTCTCTCTCTCTCACTCTCTCTCTATCTCTCTCTCACTCTCTCTCTCACTCTCTCTAGAGGGAGAGGGGGAGACGCGAGCGTCTGGTCAACAATTGTCAAATCATTTTTTTTTATCATATCTGAAAAGGGATGCTGTGTCTATATTCTCCCGTGGGAGACCTAGGTATCTGTCCCTCACCCTCTCTGCCATTTTTTATGTTTATTTCAGTATTTGAGATATGTTAATATATTGGGGACAAAACACTCTCTCCGCTCCTTACCAAACTGAGCACTTTCCTTGACATTCTTGTCAAATCAGATCTATGAATGTTACCGTAACCCCAAATTATGGACCCACATACTGGTAAGAAACTTTATGTGAATTTGGGTGAACCAAGATCCAGGTTCAATAAAGACCAAAACCCTGCGACTAGCCCAAAAAACAAGTAATCATCTATGAACCAAACCACGCTTGGCCAAAACCTAAGCAACCAGGAAAGAATTCCCACATGAGGGATGTGCGCCACTATGAGAGGGATGTGCGCCACTATGAGAGGAATACGTAAACCTTGATAAGGGAGGAAACCTGTGTAGTAAATAAGCACCACTTATCGGCTTTGTATACTTTGTGCATTTATACTGGGAAGGTCCATCGGTCTTATAGAAATTAGAACTATACATTAAAGCTCTTGACCAATCATTGGTCTCAACTGGCTGATACTGTATAAACCTACACTGCTTTGCAATGACAAACATACCTCACTCCCCCACAATCAACTGAGGGATGGAAAGTTCTCCGAGCAGCATGTAACCTCACTCAAGGCTCAACCGCCTCGCACCTAAATTGTGAATAACTATTAGATGGGTATGAAGTACTGTGGGCTGCATATGGTATGACAGAAGATCACACAGATAAAAACAGGTTAGCCTGGCTGTCTCATATCTGCCACTGGCTTGGACCTGCGTCAGTGTTATTAATGTGCCACACTACAGGAGGTTCAGGAATGTTACTTATCCGAAAATTAAAGGAAATACAAATTATCACTCAATTGACCAACAGACTTTGATCATGTTTCTTCAAGTCAGAATCAGTGGGAAATCCAGTGCTCCGTTTCCTTTCTCACACTATGACTAATACTATAATGTTACCAGTAACTAACTCAAGGGAGACCTTACATAGATCTATCCCTCATCATTATGATTAATATCCACAGTAAGGATGAGAGCATAAGTGCCGGAACACCTATAGCACCTAATTCTGAATACAAAATAAACTGAAGCTGGAAAGAAATTCCAAGAATTGCCAAAGGAGCCGTTACTGCCTTAATATTATTGGTCATGTCTCAGGTTGACACTATTTCGAAAAGTCACTTTACGAAAATGATCTCTTTGACCAATCCTGAAGATGCCAAAAGCTGATGCCGGCATTTGTGTAAGCTAAACCTGTGAGCAATATCAAAAACCATCAGTTTGAGGAGAAGGTAATCGATCAAACTTGGCATAAAGTGACACAAAGCCCACATGTCTACATGGTGAACCTCACTTTGACTCCACGTAGGTGCCATCATTCGAGGATGCTTCCTTGGACAGAGAGACATTAAAGGAAATCATTTCCAGGACAGCTGGAGGTGAAGACTACTTCGGGCATCGAGGGCTTACTTTATGTCCTCTTGTTTTTTAGAGGTGGCAGAAATGCATTGCCACACCCTTCAAGCAGTGAAGGATATACATGATAGTGTTACTATGACTTCCATATTCCTGCTTCCCAGGCCATTCCACCCAACTCCCAATAATACTCTGACACCAGTTTAGAAGTAAAATGGCCAGAGCATTTATTAAATTACATCACACAAACTTGCCAGCAAACGTTAACACAACTTAAACAGTTTAAACAACCATATCATGCCAGCCACTGACCAGCAAGGCCAATGGGCACATATCACTGTCACATCCAAAGGTTAGTGCAAGCCCTGCCACAAGGTTACCCCCATTGCTACTACCTTACTTACCATGCCCCAACTGGCATGGTAAGGCCCACATGGGCCCAATCACTGATAATCCAGCTTTATTATTCTATTACCTTAAACCTAGGGTGACCATTTGTCCCGGTTTTGCCGGGACAGTCCCGTTTTGTTGTGCCCTGTCCCGGTTGCTGGTCCGTCCCGGAAATGTCCCAGTTTTTGGCCCTGGTCCCGGTATGCGGCGAGGCGGCGGTGGTGAGATGCAGGAGCAGGTAAGTTTTTTTACTATGGAGAATGAATGCTGAGCCTGTAGAATGAATGAATGCCGTGGCGGGGCTTAGCATGCCGGACGGGGATTGGCTGCAGGTCAGAGGAAGCGGGGGCGGGGCTTCTGCTTCTTTCTACAGAGGAGCACACAGTGAGTGGTGTGTCTCTCTTCCTGCTCCTCTGTCGGCTGCGCAGTGTGTCCCCCCCTTTGCCTCCTTTCCCCCCTTTGCCTCCTGTCCCCCCTTTGCCTCCTGTGCCCCTTTGCCTCCTGTCCCCCCTTTGCCTCCTGTCCCCCCTTTGCCTCCTGTCCCCCCTTTGCCTCCTGCCCCCCCTTTGCCTCCTGTCCCCGCTTTGCCTCCTGGTGCTCCCTTTCCCCCTCCGGGCCCTCCCCTTGGCGCGGGGGCAGTCAGTGGTGGTGCTCGGTCGCTGCCGCTGGCTGGCGGGCTTTGAGTGCAGGGGGAGGCGGGGAGCTGCCTGCTCGGATCGCCGGCCTCCCTCCCCCCACCCCCCCCCCAGTCACTCACATCCGTTGCTGCCTCTGCTCTCCTACTCCACTGTGTGTGTGTGTGTGTGTGTGTATCAGTGTGTGTGTGTATCAGTGTGTGTGTGTGTGTATCAGTGTGTGTGTGTGTGTATCAGTGTGTGTGTGTGTGTATCAGTGTGTATCTGTGCGTGTGTGTGTGTGTATCTGTGTGTGTGTGTGTATCTGTGTGTGTGTGTATCTGTGTGTGTGTGTGTGTGTGTGTATCGGTGGCTGTGTGTGTGTATGTGTATCGGTGGCTATGTGTGTGTATGTGTATCGGTGGCTATGTGTGTGTGTATCAGTGACTGTGTGTGTGTCTCGGTGACTGTGGCTGTGTGTGTCGCTGTGGCTGTGTGTGTGTCACCATCTCTCTCTCTCTCTCACTCTCTCTCTGTGTCACTCTCTCTCTCACTCTCTCTCTCTGTGTCACTCTCTCACTCTCTCTCTCTGTGCCTCTATCTGTGTCTCTCTGTCTCTGTCTCTCTCTCTCTGTCACTCTCTCTCTCTGTCACACTCTCTCTCTGTCACACTCTCTCTCTCTGTCACACACTCTCTCTCTGTCACACACTCACTCTCTGTCACACACTCACTCTCTGTCACACACTCACTCTCTGTCACACATTCACTGTCTGTCACACACTCACTCTCTGTCACACTCTCTCTGTCACACGTTGTCTCTCTCACACACTCTCTCTCACACACTCTCTCAGACTCTCTCACTCTCTCTGTCTCTGTCACTCTCTCTCTCTGTCTCACTCTCTTTGTATCTGTCTAACTCTCTCTGTCTCTGTCTAACTCTCTCTGTCTCACTCTCTCTGTCTCTGTGTCTCTCTCACTCTCTGTCTCACTCTCTCTGTCTCACTCTCTCTGTCTCACCCTCTCTGTCTCACCCTCTCTGTCTCACTCTCTCTCTCACTCTCTCTGTCTTTGTCTCTCTCTCTCACTGTCTCTCTTTCACTATCTCTGTCTCATTGTCTCTGTCTCACTCTCTCTCTGTCTCACTCTCTCTCTGTCTCACTCTCTCTCTGTCTCACTCTCGCTCTCTCTGTCTCACTCTCTGTCTCTGTCTCACTCTCTCTGTCTTATCTTAACTGCCGTATACCTACACCGAAATAACCTATACTGCTTTCTTCTAGATCTGACTCTTAAGTTTCACGCGGGAGACATCGGAAGACAGGTAGGAAACACCTCCCCTCCAGTATAGTACCTTTTTTTTTGGGAGGGGGGGAGGGGGGAGGGGGGAAGCATGATTTCTGTTGGAGGCCCTGCTGGGGGAGAAGAGAATGGGAAGAGGTAGAATGAATGATACAGCATCAATGGTGACACTATTAGATAAATATCATTATAATATTCATTTTTAGTAATGTCATTTGTTGTATTAATATATATTTTTTTTGTGTCCCGGTTTTTCATTTTCCAAATCTGGTCGCCCTACTTAAACCACCATAACACGGTGCTGTCCCTGTAGTCATGGGCCCTTTTCCTTATGGTCCAACTAATGAGTATCACTAATACTTCAGGTACTTAATGCTGACTTCTTTACAGTCGCACAGCAGCTTTAGAAGTAGCACACATTCTGCCATACATTTTATAACGGGAAGCATTCTGACGTTCTGAGAATTGCTGTTTCTGGTCGTTAGCTGCAGCCTCGCTGAGATTATTAGTAATACTCACTTTGTCAGTGTTCTAGCTTCCTATCGGTGCTGACCACTGACCTTCTAGCAATGACTGCACATCCTGCTCCGAGGTGTGTCCACTTTCAGGCTTATTAGCAAAAAATGTGTTTTTTTTTTAATGCTGATAGGTTGTGCAAGTAAATAAAGTAATAAAACATAATATATTCGAGATCATTGAGATCAGTAAATACATTTCCTTCTGATACTCTGGATATAAATATGCAGTTAGATAATCTATGGTCCAGATTTACTAAACAGTGCTATGTATTAATACATTAGCAGCCTATTTGCTTAATTTTATGGTAAAGCACCAGTTACTAAATCTAGGTCTAAGGGTGCCTATATTAGCACCTCTCTTTTCCGAGTTATCACTAAAACGCCTACAAATACAGCCTTTTATTTTATTACTTCCTATGCTAAAATATACTGCATAAACTGTTCAGAAATAGACAGACAGTAAACTGGGGAAACTCCGTCCTCATAAAATCCACATTAATCTCCTGCAGCTGCTTTTCCCTATGCGTTTCATGGACAAACCACTTCATATTTCCCTGATGAAATGGTTTATCCATGAAACGCGTGGGGTTAATTGTGTGTGCAAGTGAGGCTCAATCTGCTGTAACCTCGCTGTTCCTCTCAGGCTTCCGTTGCTGTGACATCAGATGGTGGAACGTTTCATTCCGTGGAAGCCTTGTTGCCGACAGAGGTGGACGCTGACGTGTGAGAAACGCACAGATTTCTGATTCTGAGACTCTCAATTAGCTGTTTCTATTCTGACAACGTGAGTGTAAAATCTATAGTGAATGTTGATATAAAACTTTTTATTGTACATGTAGTAACACAGGAGGGAGTGGGAGTAAGGGGTGTGATAGCTTTTATTAGACCAACAAGCAGTTGATCTGTTACAGGCTTTCCAGCCTCTCGGGGTCCTTCATCGGGTGTGGCAGAAATACACAAACACAACATTATATACAGGCAGTCCTCGGTTATCCGACACAATGCGTTACTCAAAATGGCGTTGTAAAGCGAAACACGTTTTCCCATAGGAACACAGTTTAAATGAAAGGTTCCGTTCCTGAAGGCATTTTTAATGCTAAAATACACAAAATATTTTATGCAGACAATAAGATATGCAGCACACACATAAATTATATAGTGCATATACTGTATTATATATAATACTAGCTGAGAGCCCCGGCGTTGCCCGGGATGTTTGTGGTGTGGGTGTGGCATTTGGGTGGGGAGTGGTCCACGCGGCCCATGTGCGGTGGTAGTGCTGCTGTGGCTGTACTGATGGTGATTGTATTGGTGTGCTGATTTGGGAGGGTTTGGTGCTGATGTGGGGGTGCGGATGTGGGTGTGCCGATGGGGGAGGTGCAAAGGTGGCGATGTGTGGGTGCTGATGGTGTTGATGGGGGCTGGGAATGGTGGGGAGCCGAGAATGCCAGTGTGCTGGGGGGGCATGGGATACCGGTGTGCTGATGTGGTGGTGCTGGGGTGTGTGTGTGTATACATGTTTGTGTGTATACATTGTATGTGTGTGTGTGTATACATGTGTGTGTGTGTGTATGTGTACGTGTGTGTGTATACACGTGTGTGTGGGGGGGAAGGGGAGGTGGGGGGGAGGTGGTGGGAAGGGGGGGGGGGGGGGGAGGTGGTGGGAAGGGGGGGGGAGGTGGTGGGGAGTTGGGAAGGGGGTTGGAGGTGGTGGGGAGGTGGTGGGAGGTTGTAAGGGGGGAGTGAAGGGAAGGTGAAGGGGGGTGAAGGTGGGGGTGGAGGGGAGGTGAAGGGTGGGGGTGGAGGGGAGGTGAAGGGGGGGGGGGGTGGAGGGGAGGTGAAGGGTGGGGGTGGAGGGGAGGTGAAGGGGGGGGTGGAGGGGAGGTGAGGGGGGGGGGTGGAGGGGAGGTGAGGGGGGGGGGTGGAGGGGAGGTGAAGGGGGGGGGGGTGGAGGGGAGGTGAAGGGGGTGGTGGAGGGGGGGTGAAGGGGGGGGTGGAGGGGAGGTGAAGGGGGGGTGGAGGGGAGGTGAAGGGGGGGTGGAGGGGAGGTGAAGGGGGGTGGAGGGGGGGGTGAAGGGGAGGTGGGGGGTGAAGGGGGGGTGAAGGGGAGGTGGGGGGGGGTGAAGGGGAGGTGGGGGGGTGAAGGGGAGGTGGGGGGGGGGGTGAAGGGGAGGTGAAGGGGGGTGGAGGGGAGGTGAAGGGGGGTGGAGGGGAGGTGAAGGGGGGGTGGAGGGAGGTGGAAGGGAAGGGAAGTGGAGTGAGGGGAGGTGAGGGGTGGGTGAGGGGAGGTGAGGTGAAGGGGGGTGAGGGGAGGTGAAGGGGGGTGAGGGGAGGTGAAGGGGGGTGAGGGGAGGTGAAGGCCGCTCCCTCACCCGTCCGGCCGCTCACTCACCCGTCCGGCCGCTCCCACGTGTATCTGAGGCGGGAGGCAGCTTGTTGTGGCCGCTCCCCCGCTGTGTCCCGGGCACTCGCTCGCTCCGCTGACTGTAGCGGCGCCGGGGGGGGGTGGAGGGGAGGTGATTTGAAGGGGGGTGAGGGGTGGGTGAAGGGGGGTGAGGGGTGGGTGAAGGCCGCTCACTCACCCGTCCGGCCGCTCCCACGTGGATCTGAGGCGGGAGGCAGCTTGTTGTGGCCGCTCCCCCGCTATGTCCCGGGCACTCGCTCCTCCGCTGACTGTAGCGGCGCCGGGGGGGGGGGGTTTGAAAGCGCGGGAGACACGGGGAGAGGAGGAGGTGCGCGCAGGTGTGGAGGCTGATTTCGGGGAGGATGAGGCGGAGGCTCCGGCGGGTATGTGAGCCCCCCCCCTGGGTTATACATGCTGCTAATGTACACCCCCCCCTACTGTGTGTGTGTGTGTGTGTGTGTGTGTGTCCCTGTGTGTGTGTGTGTGTGTGTGTGTCCCTGTGTGTGTCCCTGTGTGTGTGTTTGTGTCCCTGTGTGTCCTTTGGGCCGTCACTCCGCCTCAGGCCAATGAGAGGTGTGCGGGGGCGGCCCAAGGGACCAATGAGATTTCCCCTAGGGACACCGGACATCCAGCAGGCAGGCAGGCATACAGTGCTTTCACTAATATAGTATAAGATATAATATAAAAATATAATATATTATATAGTATAATATATATATTATATACACATAAACAACTTTGCAAAGCGTCGAAAGAGCGTTGGATAAGCAGTTTTGGCGTTGTAAAAATGAACATAGGTATGCATTGCATAGCGTTGGATAAGCCATTCGTTTTAAAGCGAAGCGTTGTAAAACGAGGATTGCCTGTACAGTGTTTGTAAGAGCGATATCTGGTTGCAATGAATGTTGAAAGGAAATGGGAAATAAGATAGGAACAGGTAGCCTAGAAACCTATATAACCAATGTTACCAGAGAATAGTGCATATATACCTGCATACACAAATATACTCACATATAGATATATATAAGGCACATATACACTATACATATATAAAAGGTATACCATCTTCTCCTTCTCCGTCTTTTGTTACTACATTGAAGAAAGGACCAGCACGGCCCCCCACCCTTCTTTTATTGTACAGAATCACACTATTGGCGTACTCCTGTGCTTTTTGTCTTAATTGAAAAATATATGGGGTTTTTTCAGTCTGCATTAAAGAACAGATAACAATACAGCAGACTCTCACCCGAGCGGCAGAGCTGAGCTTTGGAGATGAGATTATCTAATGTTTGTAAAGGTATAAAGGAATAGAATTTTAGCCAACATGCAGAATTCCCAAACTTACTCCATGTCATCATTAGACATTACTCCACTCCTTGATTTCTTACTCTAGCCATAGAGGTTTATAATAGTCCTGTATGGCAGATCGCTAGCTGGCAGTACTGGGCATGTGAAACAATATTGGTTACATCATATATAATGATGGTGATGACACTGAATGCTGCTGAACTGGGAATAGTTTACTTCTTATATTCTATATGCATAATATTAATAATATTTATTTACATTGATACTGCCTAATTGCAAATATTTTATTGCTTACATCATAAATGCAGAATCTGAATAATATTTACTTTTACACTCTGTTCTTTTGCCAACTGCTCATAAAAACCACGGTCTTGGAAAGAAACTGCTTTTCCTTTTAAACCAAAGTATGGAAAGTTGGTCTGGAAAGAAAACATGTTATTTCCTTTAATGAATGTTCCCTAAAAAAAACCCTCTTCGCTTGCACAGCGTTTCACATGCACATTTATTCTGTCGCCTTCTTAACCATATGTTGGACCCCTGTTTTACTCAGGAGCCTGGTTGAATAGGACATACTTGATGCTTTTACACACTAATGGGATTACCTATTTATGTTTCCACGCTGCAATCTGGGGCAAAAAAGTGATACACAAAACGCAACTCGTCACCAGTGGGGAAGATGCAGTTTTTTACAGAGCCTGACAATATGGTCCCTGTATTTTGCAGCGAGGAGAAAGAACTGTCTAAACCTTTTGTTGCCATTTGTGGAGGAAGAACTAAAAAGTGCTGCTGTGCAGACCTGACTTATGTTTTGCTTTAAATCTGGTCATTGTGTTGAGCACAGATTAACGGGATAACTTTGTAATGATTTATCCCATGATTATCCTTTCAGACAGAAACACAAGGTGATGGAAGGACGATGCAATTCTCATAATAAAGGCTAAACTCTGCTATCGCCCGTATCCGTCTGGATGAATATGCAGGTCTGCCCCTATATATCCATCTTATTGTGACTCATCTGGCCCCAAATCATGCATTTTATGCTGTATTTGTGTATCTGTAACCCTTTATTCGAAGTGTTCCTGTGTGCTTCGCTGTAAATGTATCTCCTTGTTCCCTTGGTACACGAGGTTAGTAATACACTTAAAACCAGAGTCAGAACATGAAACACAGACAGAGCTCAGTGCTACATCCATTAACCCAAATACACGGTACAGTGCCGATAGATAGATAACTTTTGAATAAAATGGTCTTTTAGTTTAACTCTTTGGCCAAAGTGTCGTAAACCCTTGAGCCCCTCCAAGGCAGACCACGTCTCAAGGGTCCTAACACTAATATAAATTCTTAATAACCTGTACATTACCAGGAAGAATGATTTATAATAAATCTGTCAAAATTAGTTGCATAGTTCTAAGTCTGATTGAAGCTCTTATTAACCTGTACATTACCAGGAAAAGCACTCTGTATTAGATTTGTCGCAATCAAACTGCATGCAAGTTCCCACCAGTGTGGAAGGTGAAATGGAGTGAGCTTTAACCATTTAAAAGTGGGAGGGGGTGAGCTTCAAACCTGGGAAGGAGGAGCCACCCTCCAAATCAGCTAGGAACAGCTGAACAGAATTGCAAAACATACAAAACCCCTATAAGCCCATATTGAACCCCCAAAATAACCACTATATATATATATATATATATGCGCATAAGTGTCAAAGAGGAGTGCTACTGGGCATGGCAAAATATATTTAAAACCAGAGACAGAACATGAAACACAGACAGAGCTCAGTGCTACATCCTAGCTGATTTGGAGGGTGGCTCCTCCTTCCCAGGTTTGAAGCTCACCCCCTCCCACTTTTAAATGGTTAAAGCTCACTCCATTTCACCTTCCACACTCATGGGAACTTGCATGCAGTTTGATTGCGACACATCTAATACAGAGTGCTTTTCCTGGTATTGTACAGGTTAATAAGAGCTTAAATCAGACTTAGAACTATGCAACTAATTTTGGCAGATTTATTATAAATCATTCTTCCTGGTAATGTACAGGTTATTAAGAATTTTATATTAGTGTTAGGACCCTTGAGACGTGGTCTGCCTTGGAGGGACTCAAGGGTTTACGACACTTTGGCCAAAGAGTTAAACTAAAAGACCATTATAATTCAAAAGATATATATATATATATATATATATATATATAGGCACTGTACCGTGTATTTGTGTTAATGGATGTAGCACTGAGCTCTGTCTGTGTTTCATGTTCTGTCTCTGGTTTTAAATATATATTGCCATTCTCAGTAGCACTCCTCTTTGACACTTATATGCATATATATATATATATATATATATATATATATATATATATATATATATATATATATATATATATGCATATATATATATATATATATATATATATATATATATATATATATATATATATATATATATATGTTGTGGTTATTTTGGGGGTTCAATATGAGCTTATTGGGGTTCTGTATGTTTAGTAATACACTTACCCAACCTGCACACCAAGGGAACATGGGTTGGTTCAGGGGAGTGCAAACCTTTTGAGCTGCTCCCCCCTGCCTGCTCCCGCAGCTACTCGCGCCCCCCTTACAGTTTGACCGGCGTCGGGTATGACGTCACACGATCCCGTTGCCATGGCGACGCGGCACAACAAACTACTGAAACCCGGTAAGTAGGTTACAGAGGCCTCCCCCGGTATTTAATTTAAACGCCGTGGGGAAGAGCACGGGCCTCTGTAACCGCCCGCGCCCCCCCCAGAAAAATCTAGCACCCCCTTGGGGGGTGCGCCCCCGTTTGCGCACAGCTGGGTTAGTTAATCAAGTGGAGTCTTTATCCATTCCAGACCCTGAGGCGCCTATCTCTGTGGGAGATATCCGGGCGCCAGAGTAAGCGTTGCTTGGTTTGAGCCCCAGAGGCGGTGTTCCGATTGGCTGGTTTGAAATCCCCGCTCTCACTTAAGCCCGCCTCTGTGGGTTCTCATGCAGCACAGTCACAACCCCGGCCTGGATTTGCCCATCACAGGTGATCCCTCGCTCTGTGATTGGCCAACGCACAGCATCCGTGCTGTGATTGGTCGCTACCCCATTTTCTATGGAGGCGGGGAATCTTTGCAAAGGGGCGCCAATCTAAGCGCCACAGAACTTCCTGGAGTCAGTGTGTAAGTTGACTAAGCGGTGTGCTCCGAGACTTTGCCACAGACCCCCCGGGGCGAGGCTCAGTCCTGACGTGAGCCGGAAATTCAAACTTGCTCTGTATGCTGGGACTTTTGGCTTGCTGGCGTGTCTCCGTGGGACTTTTGGCGTGCTGGTGTGTCCCTGTGGGGCTGTGCTGAAGATACTGAGACTGGAAAGTGCTTAATGTGAACTGCATCCCCGAGGTCTGGAGACCAGAACCCCTGCAAACATGGACGTACTCCTGGGTCAGCGGTGCCCAGCCCGCTAGGAGTCCCCTGTAACCACTGTTTTGGCGCACTTTAACGCCTTTCTGTGCTTTGTGTTGTACCTGTTGGCTCCCACCGAATAAATATACTTTATTGAACGCCTTTGTCCTGTCTGGTATCTTGATCCCGGTGAATTGTCCGGACGTCTGTGACAGGGATAATAAAGCTAGACATCTATAGGGGAACCGAAGTGATTCTGTACCTACACACGTGGCAGCCATTATTGCCCCCTCTGGCGCTTTGCAGTGGAATACACACGTCGCGTGATGGGAGGAGCCACCAATGTAAATTATTAAGTGTGAAAAAAGGGGCTAAACCGCAAACTGGGGCAATAACATCTGTAGGTACGAAATCACTTCGGTTCACCTACAGAGGCGGCACAATTTATTCTCATCTGGCTAGTGCCGCAAGCCGGGAGGTGTCCCGGCTTGCTCGTTTATTTCCCTCGGCGTGCCGCGCGTCATCGATGCGCGGTCACGCTTCATCGGGAGCGTGTGCGCATGGCGCGCGTGCCCAGGGCTCCCCGAGGGAGCCCTGGTGTCCCGCGATGTGGGGGATTGCGGTGGGGGGTTCCGGGGGACCCGGAGAGGGGAGGGGGAAGCCCTGATCGGAGGACCGATCCTCCGAGGCTCCGGCGCGCGCCCGGGACACCTCGGCGCGTGCCCGGGACACCTCGGCGCGCGCCCGGGACACCTCGGCGCGTGCCCGGGACACCTCGGCGCGCGCCTGGGACACCTCGGCGCGCGCCCGGGACACCTCGGCGCGCGCCCGGTTTCTGTTGCGGCCGAGACCGGGCAAAGGTAAGAATAAACTCGGCCGCAACAGTATAGATGTCCAGCTGTATTCTCTCTTTACGTGGGCGCCACGTCTGTATATGACGTGGAGTTTTTATAGCCGATAACAATTGGTAAACCGGGATTCATGAAAAAGGACAAAAACGTCACACTGTGTCTGCGTTCAAATTCAACGCGGCTAATAAAGAACAAGTGATATATGAATAAGAATATATCCCAATCTCTCAGCTGCAACACTGCTACAAAATAAAGGAGGAATTATACAGTAAAAAGTATACACAGTAGCATTGTTTAAAGGCAGCAGAAGGAAACGGGCATGATGAAAATGCAGGATTTATTCCAGGTCTACGCACAGGCGGACAAACTTCTAAGTACAAGATGAGTTTTAAGTAAAATGTATCTCAATCCTTTTATTTTAGTTACATGAGACTGCATTGTAAAAGTATTGTTACACGATGAAACCGTCCCCTGACCCGTCCCGCAGCTGTACGGTTTGTACGAGAGTAACCTGCCTGCGTCATATTGTTTTATGTTACTCGTACAACAAATATGTCGGTGGTCAGGAGGTCGGCGAGGTTTTAAAGAGATGCCAGAGGTTCCTTACAAACAGGATGAAGTCTGGTCCACATTTCCCACACCCATGGAAAAGAAAAGGACTCAAATGCTGATAGCAGAGGTTGGATCTTTGTGGCTCTGCGTGCTGCAGGGGACATAGTGATGAATGAACAGGTGTTTACTGTTTAAGGTCCAGGGTCCAAACCTTGTGACTTCAGAAAGGGCCGTTGTCTCCCTCTCTCGGGCAGCAAAATGAAATGGGGTGTAAAATCTCAGAGGAAGGGACTAATTCTGCGTGTAAAGGTAACAACAGAATTGAGTAATGGGGTTATCACTTTCAGCATGCTGGAGCTTGTGTGACCACCAGAGTGACCACTGCCACGTTTATATCACACTTACCACTGCCACGTTTATATCACACTGACCTCTGCCACGTTTATATCACACTGACCTCTGTCACGTTTATATCACAGTGACCACTGCCACGTTTATATCACACTGACCTCTGTCACGTTTATATCACAGTGACCACTGCCACGTTTATATCACACTGACCTCTGTCACGTTTATATCACAGTGACCACTGCCATGCTTTATCAATCCCATTGCATAGTAATGTAAATGAGCTGGGGTACTGGTTCTGTATCGCATTGTCCGGTTTGCAGTAACCTAATGCAAAATCAATGACCACACACAGGCTGATCCAAAAGGATGAAACTGCGCTGAGTGTTTCTGCTGATTCAGGGGAAGGGGCCACACGCCGGCCAGGCCACGGCCTCAGACCCCTTCACTTCTTCCTCATTCGTGGGATGGGTGGTGGAAGGCAGGGGTTAAGGTATAGTGGAAGGATATATTATCTTTCGGCGGGGGATATATTATCTCTCAGTGGGAGAAGGATATATTATCTCTCGGCGGGAGGAGGATATATTATCTCTCGGCGGGAGGAGGATATATTATCTCTCAGCGGGAGGAGGATATATTATCTCTCGGTGGGAGGAGGATATATTATCAGCGGGAGGAGGATATATTATCTCTCGGCGGGAGGAGGATTTATTATCTCTCGGCGGGAGGAGGATATATTATCTCTCGGCGGGAGGAGGATATATTATCTCTCAGCGGGAGGAGGATATATTATCTCTCGGTGGGAGGAGGATATATTATCTCTCAGCGGGAGGAGGATATATTATCTCTCAGTGGGAGGAGGATATATTATCTCTCGGCGGGAGGAGGATATATTATCTCTCGGCGGGAGGAGGATATATTATCTCTCAGCGGGAGGAGGATATATTATCTCTCGGTGGGAGGAGGATATATTATCTCTCAGCGGGAGGAGGATATATTATCTCTCAGTGGGAGGAGGATATATTATCTCTCGGCGGGAGGAGGATATATTATCTCTCAGCGGGAGGAGGATATATTATCTCTCGGCGGGAGGAGGATATATTATCTCTCGGCGGGAGGATATATTATCTCTCGGCGGGAGGAGGATATATTATCTCTTGGCGGGAGGAGGATATATTATCTCTCGGCGGGAGGATATATTATCTCTCGGCGGGAGGAGGATATATTATCTCTCAGCGGGAGGAGGATATATTATCTCTCAGTGGGAGGATATATTATCTCTCGGCGGGAGGAGGATATATTATCTCTCGGCGGGAGGAGGATATATTATCTCTCGGCGGGAGGAGGATATATTATCTCTCGGCGGGAGGAGGATATATTATCTCTCGGCGGGAGGAGGATATATTATCTCTCGGCGGGAGGAGGATATATTATCTCTCGGCGGGAGGAGGATATATTATCTCTCGGCGGGAGGAGGATATATTATCTCTCGGCGGGAGGAGGATATATTATCTCTCGGCGGGAGGAGGATATATTATCTCTCGGCGGGAGGAGGATATATTATCTCTCGGCGGGAGGAGGATATATTATCTCTCGGCGGGAGGATATATTATCTCTCGGCGGGAGGAGGAGGATATATTATCTCTCGGCGGGAGGAGGATATATTATCTCTCGGCGGGAGGAGGATATATTATCAGCGGGAGGAGGATATATTATCTCTCGGCGGGAGGAGGATTTATTATCTCTCGGCGGGAGGAGGATATATTATCTCTCGGCGGGAGGAGGATATATTATCTCTCAGCGGGAGGAGGATATATTATCTCTCGGTGGGAGGAGGATATATTATCTCTCGGCGGGAGGAGGATATATTATCTCTCGGCGGGAGGAGGATATATTATCTCTCGGCGGGAGGAGGATATATTATCTCTCGGCGGGAGGAGGATATATTATCTCTCGGCGGGAGGAGGATATATTATCTCTCGGCGGGAGGAGGATATATTATCTCTCGGCGGGAGGAGGATATATTATCTCTCGGCGGGAGGAGGATATATTATCTCTCGGCGGGAGGATATATTATCTCTCGGCGGGAGGAGGAGGATATATTATCTCTCGGCGGGAGGAGGATATATTATCTCTCGGCGGGAGGAGGATATATTATCAGCGGGAGGAGGATATATTATCTCTCGGCGGGAGGAGGATTTATTATCTCTCGGCGGGAGGAGGATATATTATCTCTCGGCGGGAGGAGGATATATTATCTCTCAGCGGGAGGAGGATATATTATCTCTCGGTGGGAGGAGGATATATTATCTCTCAGCGGGAGGAGGATATATTATCTCTCAGTGGGAGGAGGATATATTATCTCTCGGCGGGAGGAGGATATATTATCTCTCAGTGGGAGAAGGATATATTATCTCTCGGCGGGAGAAGGATATATTATCTCTCAGCGGGAGGAGGATATATTATCTCTCGGCGGGAGGAGGATATATTATCTCTCGGCGGGAGGAGGATATATTATCTCTCGGCGGGAGGATATATTATCTCTCGGCGGGAGGAGGATATATTATCTCTCGGCGGGAGGAGGATATATTATCTCTCGGCGGGAGGAGGATATATTATCTCTCGGCGGGAGGAGGATATATTATCTTTCGGCGGGGGATATATTATATCTCGGCGGGAGGAGGATATATTATCTCTCGGCGGGAGGAGGATATATTATCTCTCGGCGGGAGGATATATTATCTCTCGGCGGGAGGAGGATATATTATCTCTCGGCGGGAGGAGGATATATTATCTCTCGGCGGGAGGAGGATATATTATCTCTCGGCGGGAGGAGGATATATTATCTCTCAGCGGGAGGAGGATATATTATCTCTCGGCGGGAGGAGGATATATTATCTCTCGGCGGGAGGAGGATATATTATCTCTCGGCGGGAGGATATATTATCTCTCGGCGGGAGGAGGATATATTATCTCTCGGCGGGAGGAGGATATATTATCTCTCGGCGGGAGGAGGATATATTATCTCTCGGCGGGAGGAGGATATATTATCTCTCAGTGGGAGGAGGATATATTATCTCTCGGCGGGAGGAGGATATATTATCTCTCGGCGGGAGAAGGATATATTATCTCTCGGCGAGAGGAGGATATATTATCTCTCGGCGGGAGGAGGATATATTATCTCTCGGCGGGAGGAGGATATATTATCTCTCGGCGGGAGGAGGATATATTATCTCTCGGCGGGAGGAGGATATATTATCTCTCGGCGGGAGGAGGATATATTATCTCTCGGCGGGAGGAGGATATATTATCTCTCGGCGGGAGGAGGATATATTATCTCTCGGCGGGAGGAGGATATATTATCTCTCGGCGGGAGGAGGATATATTATCTCTCGGCGGGAGGAGGATATATTATCTCTCGGCGGGAGGAGGATATATTATCTCTCGGCGGGAGGATATATTATCTCTCGGCGGGAGGAGGATATATTATCTCTCGGCGGGAGGAGGATATATTATCTCTCGGCGGGAGGAGGATATATTATCTCTCGGCGGGAGGAGGATATATTATCTCTCGGCGGGAGGAGGATATATTATCTCTCGGCGGGAGGAGGATATATTATCTCTCGGCGGGAGGAGGATATATTATCTCTCGGCGGGAGGAGGATATATTATCTCTCAGCGGGAGGAGGATATATTATCTCTCGGCGGGAGGAGGATATATTATCTCTCGGCGGGAGGAGGATATATTATCTCTCGGCAGGAAGAGGATATATTATCTGGCAGGGTGAGGGGGCAGTAAAGACATGATGGTAGGGTGAGGGGGCAGTAAGGACATGGTGGCAGGGTGAGGGGGCAGTAAGGACATGGTGGCAGGGTGCGGGGGCAGAAAGGACATGGTGGCAGGGTGAGGGGGCAGTAAGGACATGGTGGCAGGGTGAGGGGGCAGTAAGGACATGGTGGCAGGGTGAGGGGGCAGTAAGGACATGGTGGCAGGGTGAGGGGGCAGTAAGGACATGGCGGCAGGGTGAGGGAGCAGTAAGGACATGATGGTAGGGTGAGGGGGCAGTAAGGACATGGTGCCAGGGTGAGGGGGCAGTAAGGACATGGTGCCATGGTGAGGGGGCAGTAAGGACATGGTGCCAGGGTGAGGTGGCAGTAAGGACATGGTGGAAGGGTGAGGGGGCAGTAAGGACATGGTGGCAGGGTGAGGGGGCAGTAAGGACATGGTGGCAGGGTGAGGTGCAGTTTCTGTCTCCATTTGGTTGAAACAAATTTATATTTATCAATAAAGCCCAATGTTACCTCCAATATTTGATACTTAGGGGGATGGGGATTTGCTCAGAGCTCATGCATCTTCCCTGTCTGTTTAGTGCAAGAAGAAGCTCTAGGAAATTACCATAATTTAGTGGGCAGGAAACAAAAAAATGTATACCCGCACTCATTTGCATGTCACTACCCAGAATTCTTGTCTGACATCTAACCACAGTATGATGGGATAAAAGGGGGGGGGGAGCAGATTTGGGGACCTGTGGAAAACATTCAAACATACTCACTGCTATTCTGTTTTTGCCATACTCTGTGCAGTGCGGGGTTGTTCTTTTCAGCAGGGCACTGTACCTCTATACTGCCCTGCTACATGTACCTCTATACTGCCCTGCTACATGTACCTCTATACTGCCCTGCTACATGTACCTCCGTCACCTCATCTTCCCAGTAACAAAGATATTTTTGTCTTCCCTGAATAACAAATGAATAGAAGGTCAAACACCCATCTCACCTGACTCTCTGTACTATTTCTATGATAATACTTTTTTTAATTGAATGTACTGTACAAAGAGAAGATAATTGCAGCCATGACCAGAACTTTTTTCCTCTCCACATACATCCCACTGTGATGTGTAAATCCAGGAACAGTACATATAAAAGTAGACGCAGAAAAAATATCCTTTATGGGAATATTCCAATCAGTTTTTAACCTCGGCTCCTTTATAAGTCGTATTAAGGAAATTCCAACGCACTTAAATGTCTTCCTGTAAAATGGAAAAAAACACTTATGGTGTATTCTAAATACCCTTCTCGTAACTGTTACATTAGTTTTTGATTAAATGCCAAGACATATCTACTTCTACTAAGATGTTTTAGAAATGCTGCACAATGTAGCAGAAAGCAATAATTTCCCTGAAAAAAAACCTACTTTCATTAAACCTGTGGGCTGGATTAGTTTTAGTTATTGATGCACATTTTTCAGAAATTGGTTCCTCTTATAATAAACGAGTATTTGCACCGCTGCACTGCAATAATTTCTAATGCAATATGGACTGGACATCGGAGTGGTGTTTGCTCAGTTTTATTACGCAGTTCTTATACCTGGTTATGTGACACATAATTATAACAGGTCAGATTATACCCTCGCTCAGGGCGCGTTACCTCGCTCAGGGCGCGTTACCTCGCTCAGGGGGCGCGTTACCTCGCTCAGGGGGCGCGTTACCTCGCTCAGGGGGCGCGTTACCTCGCTCAGGGCGCGTTACCTCGCTCAGGGTGCGTTACCTCGCTCAGGGCACGTTACCTCACTCAGGGTGCGTTACCTTCTCAGGGCGCGTTACCTCGCTCAGGGGGCGCGTTACCTCGCTCAGGGCGCGTTACCTTCTCAGGGCGCGTTACCTCGCTCAGGGCGCGTTACCTCGCTCAGGGCGCGTTACCTTCTCAGGGCGCGTTACCTCGCTCAGGGTGCGTTACCTTCTCAGGGCGCGTTACCTCGCTCAGGGTGCGTTACCTTCTCAGGGCGCGTTACCTTCTCAGAGCGCGTTACCTCGCTCAGGGCGCGTTACCTTCTCAGGGCGCGTTACCTCGCTCAGGGTGCGTTAGTTTGCCGGGGTTTATAAATAAAGGAGACTGTGTATAGCGCTGTGTACACTGCCAGGGTATATAAATAAAGGAGACTGCGTATAGCGCTGCGTACACTGCCAGGGTATATAAATAAAGGAGACTGTGTATAGCGCTGCGTACACTGCCAGGGTATATAAATAAAGGAGACTGTGTATAGCGCTGCGTACACTGCCAGGGTATATAAATAAAGGAGACTGTGTATAGCGCTGCGTACACTGCCAGGGTATATAAATAAAAGATTCTGTGTATAGCGCTGCGTACACTGCCAGGGTATATAAATAAAAGATTCTGTGTATAGCGCTGTGTACACTGCCAGGGTATATAAATAAAAGATTCTGTGTATAGCGCTGCGTACACTGCCAGGGTATATAAATAAAGGAGACTGTGTATAGCGCTGTGTACACTGCCAGGGTATATAAATAAAGGAGACTGTGTATAGCGCTGTGTACACTGCCAGGGTATATAAATAAAGGAGACTGTGTATAGCGCTGTGTACACTGCCAGGGTATATAAATAAAGGAGACTGTGTATAGCGCTGTGTACACTGCCAGGGTATATAAATAAAGGAGACTGTGTATAGCGCTGTGTACACTGCCAGGGTATATAAATAAAGGAGACTGTGTATAGCGCTGCGTACACTGCCAGGGTATATAAATAAAGGAGACTGTGTATAGCGCTGTGTACACTGCCAGGGTTTATAAATAAAGGAGACTGTGTATAGCGCTGCGTACACTGCCAGGGTATATAAATAAAGGAGACTGTGTATAGCGCTGTGTACACTGCCAGGGTTTATAAATAAAGGAGACTGTGTATAGCGCTGCGTACACTGCCAGGGTATATAAATAAAGGAGACTGTGTATAGCGCTGTGTACACTGCCAGGGTATATAAATAAAGGAGACTGCGTATAGCGCTGTGTACACTGCCAGGGTATATAAATAAAGGAGACTGCGTATAGCGCTGCGTACACTGCCAGGGTATATAAATAAAGGAGACTGTGTATAGCGCTGCGTACACTGCCAGGGTATATAAATAAAGGAGACTGCGTATAGCGCTGCGTACACTGCCAGGGTATATAAATAAAGGAGACTGTGTATAGCGCTGCGTACACTGCCAGGGTATATAAATAAAGGAGACTGCGTATAGCGCTGCGTACACTGCCAGGGTATATAAATAAAGGAGACTGTGTATAGCGCTGCGTACACTGCCAGGGTATATAAATAAAGGAGACTGTGTATAGCGCTGTGTACACTGCCAGGGTATACAAATAAAAGATTCTGTGTATAGCGCTGTGTACACTGCCAGGGTATATAAATAAAGGAGACTGTGTATAGCGCTGTGTACACTGCCAGGGTATATAAATAAAGGAGACTGTGTATAGCGCTGCGTACACTGCCAGGGTATATAAATAAAGGAGACTGTGTATAGCGCTGTGTACACTGCCAGGGTATATAAATAAAGGAGACTGTGTATAGCGCTGCGTACACTGCCAGGGTATATAAATAAAGGAGACTGTGTATAGCGCTGCGTACACTGCCAGGGTATATAAATAAAGGAGACTGTGTATAGCGATGCGTACACTGCCAGGGTATATAAATAAAAGATTCTGTGTATAGCGCTGTGTACACTGCCAGGGTATATAAATAAAAGATTCTGTGTATAGCGCTGTGTACACTGCCAGGGTATATAAATAAAAGATTCTGTGTATAGCGCTGCGTACACTGCCAGGGTATATAAATAAAGGAGACTGTGTATAGCGCTGTGTACACTGCCAGGGTATACAAATAAAGGAGACTGTGTATAGCGCTGCGTACACTGCCAGGGTATATAAATAAAGGAGACTGTGTATAGTGCTGCGTACACTGCCAGGGTATATAAATAAAAGATTCTGTGTATAGCGCTGTGTACACTGCCAGGGTATATAAATAAAAGATTCTGTGTATAGCGCTGTGTACACTGCCAGGGTATATAAATAAAGGAGACTGTGTATAGCGCTGTGTACACTGCCAGGGTATATAAATAAAGGAGACTGTGTATAGCGCTGTGTACACTGCCAGGGTATGTAAATAAAGGAGACTGTGTATAGCGCTGCGTACACTGCCAGGGTATATAAATAAAGGAGACTGTGTATAGCGCTGCGTACACTGCCAGGGTATATAAATAAAGGAGACTGCGTATAGCGCTGCGTACACTGCCAGGGTATATAAATAAAGGAGACTGTGTATAGCGCTGCGTACACTGCCAGGGTATATAAATAAAGGAGACTGTGTATAGCGCTGCGTACACTGCCAGGGTATATAAATAAAGGAGACTGCGTATAGCGCTGTGTACACTGCCAGGGTATATAAATAAAGGAGACTGTGTATAGCGCTGCGTACACTGCCAGGGTATATAAATAAAGGAGACTGTGTATAGCGCTGTGTACACTGCCAGGGTATATAAATAAAGGAGACTGCGTATAGCGCTGCGTACACTGCCAGGGTATATAAATAAAGGAGACTGTGTATAGCGCTGTGTACACTGCCAGGGTATATAAATAAAGGAGACTGTGTATAGCGCTGCGTACACTGCCAGGGTATATAAATAAAAGATTCTGTGTATAGCGCTGCGTACACTTCCAGGGTATATAAATAAAGGAGACTGTGTATAGCGCTGCGTACACTGCCAGGGTATATAAATAAAGGAGACTGCGTATAGCGCTGCGTACACTGCCAGGGTATATAAATAAAGGAGACTGCGTATAGCGCTGCGTACACTGCCAGGGTATATAAATAAAGGAGACTGTGTATAGCGCTGCGTACACTGCCAGGGTATACAAATAAAGGAGACTGTGTATAGCGCTGCGTACACTGCCAGGGTATATAAATAAAGGAGACTGCGTATAGCGCTGCGTACACTGCCAGGGTATATAAATAAAGGAGACTGTGTATAGCGCTGCGTACACTGCCAGGGTATATAAATAAAGGAGACTGCGTATAGCGCTGCGTACACTGCCAGGGTATATAAATAAAAGATTCTGTGTATAGCGCTGTGTACACTGCCAGGGTATATAAATAAAGGAGACTGCGTATAGCGCTGCGTACACTGCCAGGGTATATAAATAAAAGATTCTGTGTATAGCGCTGTGTACACTGCCAGGGTATATAAATAAAAGATTCTGTGTATAGCGCTGTGTACACTTCCAGGGTATATAAATAAAGGAGACTGTGTATAGCGCTGCGTACACTGCCAGGGTATATAAATAAAGGAGACTGCGTATAGCGCTGCGTACACTGCCAGGGTATATAAATAAAGGAGACTGCGTATAGCGCTGCGTACACTGCCAGGGTATATAAATAAAGGAGACTGTGTATAGCGCTGCGTACACTGCCAGGGTATACAAATAAAGGAGACTGTGTATAGCGCTGCGTACACTGCCAGGGTATATAAATAAAGGAGACTGCGTATAGCGCTGCGTACACTGCCAGGGTATATAAATAAAGGAGACTGTGTATAGCGCTGCGTACACTGCCAGGGTATATAAATAAAGGAGACTGCGTATAGCGCTGCGTACACTGCCAGGGTATATAAATAAAAGATTCTGTGTATAGCGCTGTGTACACTGCCAGGGTATATAAATAAAGGAGACTGCGTATAGCGCTGCGTACACTGCCAGGGTATATAAATAAAAGATTCTGTGTATAGCGCTGTGTACACTGCCAGGGTATATAAATAAAGGAGACTGTGTATAGCGCTGCGTACACTGCCAGGGTATATAAATAAAGGAGACTGTGTATAGCGCTGCGTACACTGCCAGGGTATATAAATAAAGGAGACTGCGTATAGCGCTGCGTACACTGCCAGGGTATATAAATAAAGGAGACTGTGTATAGCGCTGCGTACACTGCCAGGGTATATAAATAAAGGAGACTGTGTATAGCGCTGCGTACACTGCCAGGGTATATAAATAAAAGATTCTGTGTATAGCGCTGTGTACACTGCCAGGGTATATAAATAAAGGAGACTGCGTATAGCGCTGCGTACACTGCCAGGGTATATAAATAAAAGATTCTGTGTATAGCGCTGTGTACACTGCCAGGGTATATAAATAAAGGAGACTGTGTATAGCGCTGCGTACACTGCCAGGGTATATAAATAAAGGATTCTGTGTATAGCGCTGTGTACACTGCCAGGGTATACAAATAAAGGAGACTGTGTATAGCGCTGCGTACACTGCCAGGGTATATAAATAAAGGAGACTGCGTATAGCGCTGCGTACACTGCCAGGGTATATAAATAAAGGAGACTGTGTATAGCGCTGTGTACACTGCCAGGGTATATAAATAAAGGAGACTGTGTATAGCGCTGTGTACACTGCCAGGGTATATAAATAAAAGATTCTGTGTATAGCGCTGTGTACACTGCCAGGGTATATAAATAAAGGAGACTGCGTATAGCGCTGCGTACACTGCCAGGGTATATAAATAAAAGATTCTGTGTATAGCGCTGTGTACACTGCCAGGGTATATAAATAAAGGAGACTGTGTATAGCGCTGCGTACACTGCCAGGGTATATAAATAAAGGAGACTGTGTATAGCGCTGCGTACACTGCCAGGGTATATAAATAAAGGAGACTGCGTATAGCGCTGCGTACACTGCCAGGGTATATAAATAAAGGAGACTGTGTATAGCGCTGCGTACACTGCCAGGGTATATAAATAAAGGAGACTGTGTATAGCGCTGCGTACACTGCCAGGGTATATAAATAAAAGATTCTGTGTATAGCGCTGTGTACACTGCCAGGGTATATAAATAAAGGAGACTGCGTATAGCGCTGCGTACACTGCCAGGGTATATAAATAAAGGAGACTGTGTATAGCGCTGCGTACACTGCCAGGGTATATAAATAAAAGATTCTGTGTATAGCGCTGTGTACACTGCCAGGGTATATAAATAAAGGAGACTGTGTATAGCGCTGCGTACACTGCCAGGGTATATAAATAAAGGATTCTGTGTATAGCGCTGTGTACACTGCCAGGGTATACAAATAAAGGAGACTGTGTATAGCGCTGCGTACACTGCCAGGGTATATAAATAAAGGAGACTGCGTATAGCGCTGCGTACACTGCCAGGGTATATAAATAAAGGAGACTGTGTATAGCGCTGTGTACACTGCCAGGGTATATAAATAAAGGAGACTGTGTATAGCGCTGTGTACACTGCCAGGGTATATAAATAAAAGATTCTGTGTATAGCGCTGTGTACACTGCCAGGGTATATAAATAAAAGATTCTGTGTATAGCGCTGTGTACACTGCCAGGGTATATAAATACATTATATCTCTGGGTAGCAGGTGTTGTAGCACTATACTTGCAGGCTGGTGATACGCCTGCATACTGTAACATCTGACACAATAATCAGGTTTATTACAGAGGGAACATGCCCCCCACAATAACCGCTGGAAACTCCACGTCTGGGATGGTAACACGGCTGGTTACTTTGTAACACCGCTTTGGTATTGAAGCGTTTCCTCTGTTTTACACTTCCATGTATTCTGGAAATGTCATGTTTTATGTCTCAGCCCCTGAGATGCATTACATCATCTGCTCGGAGCCCTACAAACAATGACAACAAAGCGCAAGTTACAGGACCCGAGGGATCTCCTCCTCGTAACTGAACTCAGGCCAAACCAGGCAGTCACGTGTGCACGTGTGCACGTGTGCACGTGTGCACGTGTGCACGTGTGCACGTGTGCACGTGTGCACGTGTGCACGTGTGCACGTGTGCACGTGTGCACGTGTGCACGTGTACAAAGCTGCACACACAGAATAATCTACTACAGGGGTGTCCAACGCCTCCTCCTCCTCCTCAAGGGCCTCCAACAGGCCAGGTATTAAGGATATATCTGCTTCAGCACAGGTGGCTCAGTCAGAATGATTGAGCCACCTATGCTGAAGCAGGGATACCCTTAATACCTGTCCTGTTGGTGGCCCTCGAGGACTGGAGTTGGCCACACCTGATCTACTACTGTACTTTGGCAACACAAAAAACAATGTAAAAGCAAATCTCCAATGTATTGTCTGATAAATGATAAATCTCACATCTCTGAGTACTAATTACCATGTGACCAGGGGAGAGAAGCAGCTTTCAGAACGGGTTTCGTCTCCAATCCCCATTACTGCCCTCCAGGAGTCTACGGAAGTCCCCATCACTTAGGCCTCAGTAGCGATATTTGCTAGAACATCTTGGGGTTCTGTAGGGCTATATATCGGTGGCAGATTAGTGAGGTGCAGGTTTATTCTGCGCTAACAGCTTTTTGTTCTCTTTGCCGAGATCCGGTTTCAAACCACGATTCCAACCGGCATCAATTGTAAGTATGCAAAGTAATATATTGGTGCAGATAAAAGGGGAGTATCACACGTACAGGAATAAAGCTTTTTTTGTCATGTTTATGCATAAACCAGCATGATGTTACCGCAGACGATAGGAGACTCGCAGGTGGGCTACGACGTCAGCTACTCAGTCGGGCAAGCAAGGTGGGCAGATAAGGCTGGCGCCTGTAGAGCTGGCAGCTCTCCTCTGGAGGTTCGGAGCCAATCAGCAGGGGAGTGACAGTCCACAAAGTCGCCAGGAAAAAGTACTACAACCAGCACCAACCACGCTCAGAGTGGAGACGTAGCTCTGGGACTGACCCGTACAGCAGGAAGTGACAGCCAATCACACCACCGGTATGCTGCAGATGCTGCCGGTGGGGAAGCTTGGCACGGATAGCAAACTGCACAGGATCAGATTCCACTTACATTGCTATATGAACAACTTGCGATCGTACAATGCCTTAGGCCAGGTCCCCGCTGTGGCGGATGCTGCAGGGACAATATCTGCCCTACAATGGGGCCGGGCCCGCTGCGAGGGGGGGCCACAGCGCTGCGCCGACAAAAACACCTGCTCTCAAGAAAATTGAGAGCAGGAGTCGCGATGGAGCGCTAGGTCCCGCCCCCTGGCGGTTGAGCCAATGAGGGCGAACCTGCCGGGTGTTGTCACGGCCGCTCCACCGTCATTCCCCCCCCCCCCCCCACCGTCATTCCCCCCCCCCCCCCACCGTCATTCCCCCCCCCCCCCTCCCCCGTCTTTCCCCTGCAGCTCTCTGCAGACCGGGGGACTCGGCTGCATGCACCGCCAGCCTCGCTGGCGCGCGTGCAGCGCACGCAGTGGGGCCGCAGCCTTATTCCTAAGGTTTTCATGTGAGTTTTGATTTAGCTGCACTGACCTTGTCTATAATATATAGTCACCATCTACACATATCCTGCCTCTCTGCTTTTCTGCGTGGGAACACATGGTGTGTCTCATATTATTACATACGAGCGTCACATTAACACCAGTCCGAGTCCCCATGAGATCTGCTGCCTGCTTTTATGCTATAGGATCATCTGCACCACGGGAAAAAGATCCATTCATCGCCATCAGAGGTTTCAGGATCTCACCTGCACTGATCTGCACATCATTGTCAGCGCTGCCCCCGCCTTCTCTTTTCATCAATTATAAAGTACAATAATGAACTTGTCATTTGTTAAAGTGAAACACATCTGGCCATGAGTTTAGGAGTAAATTACTTTATTTGCCCCGCTGAATAATAGAATCCCTGTTTCTCTTTCTCCCCGTGGGCGTCTCTCAGAGGGACGTGGAACACATCGCTGTATCTCCCCGTGGGCGTCTCTCAGAGGGACGCGGAACGCTGTATCTCCCCGTGGGCGTCTCTCAGAGGGACGTGGAACGCTGTATCTCCCCGTGGGCGTCTCTCAGAGGGACGTGGAACGCTGTATCTCCCCGTGGGCGTCTCTCAGAGGGACGTGGAACACATCGCTGTATCTCCCCGTGGGCGTCTCTCAGAGGGACGTGGAACGCTGTATCTCCCCGTGTGCGTCTCTCAGAGGGACGTGGAACGCTGTATCTCCCCGTGGGCGTCTCTCAGAGGGCCGTGGAACGCTGTATCTCCCCGTGGGCGTCTCTCAGAGGGACGTGGAACGCTGTATCTCCCCGTGGGCGTCTCTCAGAGGGACGTGGAATGCTGTATCTCTCCGTGGGTGTCTCTCAGAGGGACGTGGAACACATCGCTGTATCTCCCCGTGGGCGTCTCTCAGAGGGACGTGGAACGCTGTATCTCCCCGTGGGCGTCTCTCAGAGGGACGTGGAACGCTGTATCTCCCCGTGTGCGTCTCTCAGAGGGACGTGGAACGCTGTATCTCCCCGTGGGCGTCTCTCAGAGGGACGTGGAACGCTGTATCTCCCCGTGGGTGTCTCTCAGAGGGACGTGGAACGCTGTATCTCCCCGTGGGCGTCTGTCAGAGGGACGTGGAACGCTGTATCTCCCCGTGGGCGTCTCTCAGAGGGACGTGGAACGCTGTATTTCCCCGTGGGCGTCTCTCAGAGGGACGTGGAATGCTGTATCTCCCCGTGGGCGTCTCTCAGAGGGACGTGGAACACATCGCTGTATCTCCCCGTGGGCGTCTCTCAGAGGGACGTGGAATGCTGTATCTCCCCGTGGGCGTCTCTCAGAGGGACGTGGAACGCTGTATCTCCCCGTGGGCGTCTCTCAGAGGGACGTGGAACGCTGTATCTCCCCGTGGGCGTCTCTCAGAGGGACGTGGAACACATCGCTGTATCTCCCCGTGGGCGTCTCTCAGAGGGACGTGGAACGCTGTATCTCCCCGTGGGCGTCTCTCAGAGGGACGTGGAATGCTGTATCTCCCCGTGGGCGTCTCTCAGAGGGACGTGGAACGCTGTATCTCCCCGTGGGCGTCTCTCAGAGGGACGTGGAACACATCGCTGTATCTCCCCGTGGGCGTCTCTCAGAGGGACGTGGAACGCTGTATCTCCCCGTGGGCGTCTCTCAGAGGGACGTGGAATGCTGTATCTCCCCGTGGGCGTCTCTCAGAGGGACGTGGAACACATCGCTGTATCTCCCCGTGGGCGTCTCTCAGAGGGACGTGGAACGCTGTATCTCCCCGTGGGCGTCTCTCAGAGGGACGTGGAACGCTGTATCTCCCCGTGGGTGTCTCTCAGAGGGACGTGGAACGCTGTATCTCCCCGTGGGCGTCTGTCAGAGGGACGTGGAACGCTGTATCTCCCCGTGGGCGTCTCTCAGAGGGACGTGGAACACATCGCTGTATCTCCCCGTGGGCGTCTCTCAGAGGGACGTGGAACGCTGTATCTCCCCGTGGGCGTCTCTCAGAGGGACGTGGAATGCTGTATCTCCCCGTGGGCATCTCTCAGAGGGACGCGGAACGCTGTATCTCCCCGTGGGTGTCTCTCAGAGGGACGTGGAACGCTGTATCTCCCCGTGGGTGTCTCTCAGAGGGACGTGGAACACATCGCTGTATCTCCCCGTGGGCGTCTCTCAGAGGGACGTGGAACGCTGTATCTCCCCGTGGGCGTCTCTCAGAGGGACGCGGAACGCTGTATCTCCCCGTGGGCGTCTCTCAGAGGGACGTGGAACACATCGCTGTATCTCCCCATGGGCGTCTCTCAGAGGGACGTGGAACGCTGTATCTCCCCGTGGGCGTCTCTCAGAGGGACGTGGAATGCTGTATCTCCCCGTGGGCGTCTCTCAGAGGGACGCGGAACGCTGTATCTCCCCGTGGGCGTCTCTCAGAGGGACGTGGAACACATCGCTGTATCTCCCCGTGGGTGTCTCTCAGAGGGACGTGGAACGCTGTATCTCCCCGTGGGCGTCTCTCAGAGGGACGCGGAACGCTGTATCTCCCCGTGGGCGTCTCTCAGAGGGACGTGGAACGCTGTATCTCCCCGTGGGCGTCTCTCAGAGGGACGTGGAACACTGTATCTCCCCGTGGCTGTCTCTCAGAGGGACGCGGAACGCTGTATCTCCCTGTGGGCGTCTCTCAGAGGGACGTGGAATGCTGTATCTCCCCGTGGGCGTCTCTCAGAGGGACGTGGAACGCTGTATCTCCCTGTGGTTGTCTCTCAGAGGGACGCGGAACACTGTATCTCCCCGTGGGCGTCTCTCAGAGGGACGTGGAACGCTGTATCTCCCCGTGGGCGTCTCTCAGAGGGACGTGGAACGCTGTATCTCCCCGTGGGTGTCTCTCAGAGGGACGTGGAATGCTGTATCTCCCCGTGGGTGTCTCTCAGAGGGACATGGAACGCTGTATCTCTCCGTGGGTGTCTCTCAGAGGGACGTGGAACGCTGTATCTCTCCGTGGGTGTCTCTCAGAGGGACGTGGAACGCTGTATCTCCCCGTGGGTGTCTCTCAGAGGGACGTGGAACGCTGTATCTCCCCGTGGGTGTCTCTCAGAGGGACGTGGAACGCTGTATCTCTCCGTGTGTGTCTCTCAGAGGGACGTGGAACGCTGTATCTCTCCGTGGGCGTCTCTCAGAGGGACGTGGAACGCTGTATCTCCTCAGATTTCCAGTAGAGATGCGCAAACCTTTCACATGCAAAATGGGCCCATTATTAGTCGTGGAAAATCAGCGGCGCCGTCCAGGTTTGCCGTCTAAATGTTACGCGAGGTAACTCTCACTGTATTACTTCCCGGTAAAACATTTTATAAATAAATAATTTGCTAAACTCAGTAAACGGGCTGGATTCTGAGCCTATAAATGGGGCACATTCCATGTTTTGCGCACTGCCTGGCGATGTTAGGCTTTCAGCGCACACATTTGGCGACATTATTAGCCCATTGAGGCCTGGGAATTGGTTCGGGGAAAACGCTTAACATTTTGAGACTGCGTTTTGGATATTTTCGTTTCATGTGTAAAAGGGATGATGTCTGGCTTACTTTTCTTATGAAGTTTTTCCTGCTTCTAATTGAGATCCCCATCAATAAACAGCCGCAGATAAACACATTTTCTACAACTTCCCCCTGTGAGTGTACAATTTCCTTACAAGCGTTTGTCTTCCAGGCTGAGTGTAACACACCTTCCGGATCCCTCCACTCCCCAGCACTCAAACAGTACAACACAAATAACAGTAAATAAGAGTAAATAAGCATATAGAAACTAGTATGTGCGTCTATCCTTATTTATATAGCACCCAGTGTACTCAGCGCTTCACAAATACAGTACAGTGAATTCTAATACAACAAGTGCAACAAAGTCAGACAATAGGAAAGAAAGTCCCTGCCCTGGAGAGCTTACAATCTAAGTAAATATGTATGTATGAATGTACGTGTGCATGTGTGTATGTATGTATGAATGTTTGTGTATGTGTGTGTGTATGTATGTGTGTGTGTATGTATGTGTGTGTGTATGTATGTGTGTGTATGTATGTGTGTATGTATGAATGTACAGTATGTGTGTGTGTATGTATTGTGACATAGTCCAAAGATGTTAGGCAGCTTTCTGCCCCATTTTAGGTCAGAAAGTGCAGGAATAGTTAAAAATGATCCGTTCCACAGCTTCCCATTAACTCAGGCTGCTGGATGGAAAATCCAGACCACAGATTACAATGGCTCTAGTTCTCCCTCACCTGCTCTTCTAATCACATGCACAGGTATTTAGAGCAGAGAGGTTTTGCATTTCACTCTCTCTCCTTAGAGCCTGGAGGCTGGGGGTATCGCTGCTCCCCGGAATCCAGTTTGGGGTGGACGGCCCCTCCAAGTATCACAGTACCAGAGGATTTGCCTGGACACTTGGGACCGAGTTCCCACCACGAACAGATAAGACAAAACAAATGTTTATTGCTGTTGCTAAAAGACTGTGCTGTATCTAGTGACCCTAAATAAGAGAGCATTGTTTTAAGCTGGGGAACCAGGTTAGTTGGCCAGCAGCTGTTAGAGAGACTGATTCTGATGTGTAGTTAGATCCCTGAAAGGGATAGGATTTTGTTTATATGATTTTGGTTTTATTTCTTAAAAATAACAGTGTGGGAAATATGGTAACACTGAAATGAGTGAACTGCTGAATGAAAGTATCTGAGTACCTCTAATCTACTATTGTTAAAGCTGCAGTACCTTACTTGGATGAAAATAAAGCAGGCAGACGCCTGAGTTAAGCAGCATAATACTTTGCATGATCCTGTTTTTTGTATAAATAACCCTAGAAGACTGTGTCGGGAAGAACCCAGACAGACGTCAGCGCTACAAAAGAGGGGCGTTTGTCACAGTATGAATATTCGTGTGTGTATATGTATGTATGTATGAATGCACGTGTGTGTATGTATGTGTGTGTGTATGTATGTGTGTATGTATGAATGTATGTGTGTGTATGTATGAATGTTCGTGTGTGTATGTGTATGTATGTGTGTGTGTATGTATGAGTGTGTATGTATGTGTGTATGTGTGTATTTATGTATGTGTGTATGTATGAATGTACGTGTATGTATGTGTGTATGTATGTATGAATGTACGTGTGTGTGTGTGTGTATGTGTGTGTGTATGTATGTGTGTATGTGTGTGTGTATGTATGAATGTTCGTGTGTGTATGTATGTGTGTATGAATGTATGTATCTATAACTATATTTAGTTATAAAATGTTTTACCAGGAAGTAATACATTGAGAGTTACCTCTCGTTTTCACATATGTCCTGGGCACAGAGTTAAAACAAATAATACATGGTAACAAATACAGTTACATAAGTGAGCAGGGTATACATTATATACAAGACATTGCGTGCACAGTTAGAGATAATATATATTATAGGCGTATGTAACAGTTACAGACCAGAGTAAAATGTGAGACAGTGTCCTGGAACATTATAATTTATTTCTCTGTATTTTCCGCTCTCAGGCTGCCAGCCTCCCCAGCTAAAGTTACATGTTTTCCCTGCTCTGAAGCAGCCAGAGCTGTGTATATTGTGTGACCCCGGTCTCTTTTCAGCCCCAGAGACCCCCCATGTAGCGCTCCGAGGCTCTGCGGCACACCAGGCTAGCAGGGGCCGCCATGACAGGTTGCGCGAGCGTGCGCGTTGGTCGCGCAGGCGCCGTAAGGGTAGCGCACGCGGTACCAATGCTAAAGAGGTCCTGAGTGGACTACAATTCCCAGCAGCCTCTGGGGATTGCCCTTTCACCCACATCACGTGCAGCCAGCCAGCAAATAGGGTTTTGCAGCTTCTCCTGTGGAGGAAGGATACAATGTTGCGGGGACCACGTTTGTCAGTTGGAGATGGGAGCAGGAAGGGTGCAGGGAGCAAGTGGCTCCTGCACCAGGTAAGGATCCCCAAGTCCCAGGCAGGCCCCAATCCCCAACAGGGTAATGGGTAGTACTGAGGGACAGCCCCTAGGTTAGGGACTCTGCCCTTATGTGTGTGAGGGTGCAGGTTTGTCAGTGTCACGGCTGGTAGTGCTGTGAGCGCTGACAAGTAGGCACAGTGGGAGCAGCGTGTGCTGTGTGTTGTTGCTGCAGGTTGACTGTGTGTGTGCAGTGTGTTTGCTGCAGGCGCTGTTAGTATTAGCTAGAGTCAGGACTGGGAAGAGTTAGGGGAGCGGAGCAGGCTATTAACCCCTTAGGTCCCAGATAGGTCCTCACTCCCCAGTTTGTGGTGCTACAGGGACAGGCCCTAGGTTAGGGACCGTGTCACGTAGTGCCAGTGATAGATAGGGACACAGCGGACGCTGTGGTTCCTGTGAAGAGGTTCGGGCTCAAGTCGGGGCCCACAGAGACTATATCCAGGGTGAGATCGCTCTTGGCGGTCCTCGTGCAAAGAACCCGTCTGGGATCAGACGGAATCACCGAGCGACGGATCCTTTGTGAAGCAGTTGCTGATCCGAGTACTGGAGTGCTCGGCAGGTACTTTACATCCACAAGTGCACCAACGGGCCCTTAGCTTAATAGTGACTGCGCAGTCATCCATATCCTCTCTCTGCCAGAGTGCGGGACATTGGGTGGGGATCCTATGGACACTGGGTGGGATCACTCGGTGTTGGGGGAAGCGTTTGGTGAGACGCCTTGGTTATTAGTGTCTCCTCTGTAGAGGGACACCTGTTATTCTATTGCTGATATATGTGTGTATGTTCTCAAGTAAAAGGTATTGGTTATCATAAGGTGTTGTATGTTTCTTGCCCAGGGGAATCTCACATCACGGGGATCCTGGGTAAGTGGAGGCGCTGCGCTAAGGAAAAGTGTATTAGTGTTACCCCAGACTCCCAGCTAGCGGAGGCTCAGATCTCCTGGAGCCGCAGGTGTTATACAGTGGCCACTAGTTCCTTTGGGAGGGTTCAGAAAAAGGGCTACAATTGCAACATAGTTGTTACAAGTGTAACGGGTATTCCCTGTGAATACAGACGCTACTACCTGCTGTTTATACCTGTGTGGCTCTCAGGAGCCTAAGCCTCCGCTTGGGGTACATACATATAATGCGATCTCGTGGTGCAACGCCTCCACCTGGGAGGGATCCCAACGGAGTGGGAGGAGGCCCTCACAGGAAACAATCACGTTAAGCAAACAGGTGTAAAACAGAACAGGCTTTACTGCATATATGAGCATAACATTCACTAAACACATTAACGGTTAGCACTGCATAAGGATATTGCATAATCCCCACACCCATCACCGTGTACCCCACACCGTGTCCACAGAATAACCACCCTCGTCCCGTGGTCAGCGCTGCCACTATGTGAGAGTATAGAGATGTAGGTGTGTAGCGCACAGCATCCAAACGTGAGCAGGTCTGGCGAAAACTTTCTTTATTGGCAAGGCATAAAATAGAGGGACGCAGCCCTTCAACGCGTTTGAACTTCTTCTTGACAAAGTGCTTTGCACGAAACGCGTTGAAGGGCTGCGTCCCTCTATTTTATGCCTTGCCAATAAAGAAAGTTTTCGCCAGAACTGCTCACGTTTGGATGCTGTGCGCTACACACCTACATCTCTGGAATTCATTATATATAGCGGCACGCATTGGAAGGGAGACTCTGGAGGTGAACAAGACAGTGAGTACTCACAAGGGGCTATCCCAATGAGGTGAAGGAGGGTGTCCTAGGACAACTTCCCCAACCTTCAGGGCTTTCTGGTGCCCCCCCCCCCCATTACTATGGACTGAGTATATAACTAAATGATACCTTAATACCCAGTGTTCTCCCTCCCTTCAGAAGCACACACACAGCACTTTGAGCACCATTGCTCTATCCTAACACTATGTGAGAGTACTCTCGTGTGTGCACGTGCGTAACGTTACCTGCCCAGTGCGACGGCATCTGGGCGTTAAAGACTCTTCACAAAGGATCACACGAGCTTTAGGGTGACGTCCGGTTCCTCCGGTGAGAAGATCTGTGAGGGCGGTCTACCCTTGGTATGGTTCCGCTCTCTCTCTGCTGAGCAGGCTTGATCCCAAGCCTCTGGATGGAAGCGCAGCATCCGCCGCTGTGTCCCTAACTGGCTCTGGATAGTAAGGGGCAGGGTCCCTAACCTGGGGCCTGTCCCTACAACACTCAATGCTATTGGTGGCTCAGGGCTATCTGGGGCCTAGGGGGCTGCTGGCCTAGTGCAGGCAGTCACTGACTCCTGCACCCTACCTCCTTCCCCTAGATGCTCCTGACGCCGACTAACTTGCTGCAAAACCCCGCAAAATGTATCTAATCTCCTCTGCAGGGAGATGCTGTAGCCCTATTGGCTCCCTGGGGTCATGTGGGGTGTTCCTGAGGCTCGTGGGACATGTAGTCCCTGCTGTGAGCCCTCCTCTGATTGGTCCGCATTCGCGCGCTGCAACTGCGCATGCGCGAACTTCCGTAGTGGCCACTGTGTCAGGGATCCCATTGCGCATGCGCAAACACATTGAAGATGGCGGCGCCCTGCCGCCCTGCTTCGGGAGCGCCGGGAGTACTGCAACGCGATCACGGCCCTAGCAACCGGCCGCACACGTCCCCGGCAACCCCCCTATGCAGGATCCTTATCGCCCTCACTCTTGCAACTGGCCGTGGGCTCGGCGGGCAACTGGCCATGGGCTCGGCGGCACCCGCGATCGCCAGCAAGGTGAGGGGGGGTGGGGCGACAGGCAGAGGGGGATCCGGCTACACAAGTAATCCCCTTTTACACAGACTCTAGTCAGTTGCCCTGGCAATCTCCCAATACTCACAGTTTGAGATTGGTTTAGTCCTCCCCCCTGCTTTATCTGCATATTGTTATGCCCCTTAGTGTGTTCCTGTCTGACAGGAAATTGTGCTCTCTCCTTTCCAACAAGCAGCCAAAGTGAGTAGACACTTCTTCCACTGCTCCCTCAGAAAGAAAATCCTTTTTACCTTCCCCTCAGAGAAGCACTTCCCCATAGCAGGATACCTTCCTCTCATAAGGCAATTCTCCTCACAAGGGAAATCTGCTATTAGAATCCACATACAAGTACTTTTATACTTCTGTTAACTCCCTTAATAAAGTTGCAGAAAATAGAAGGACTTTGTGTGCTTTAAAAGGGGACGAGTTAAGCAACATGGACTTACTCACATGCTACATATGAGCCTGGGTCAAGAATAGACATTGTTAGTTTTGAAAGAACTTAGACAGGTGGCCATTATTGTACAAAGCGCTTCACAGCAGTAATACACGTGACCTAATCATATAAATAACAAATAATACAAATAACATATAATGGGAATAAGTGCTTCAGCCATAAAAGTGACGTTAGGAAAAGGAGTCCCTGCCCCGAAGAGCTCACAATCTAATTGGTATGTAGGAGGAACGTATAGAGACACCAGAAAGGCGTTCTGGTAAGTGCATCTGCAGGGGGCCAAGGTTTATGTATGAAGTGTATAATAGCAGCCTCGGAGCTACTCATATGCTTCATTAAGCAGGTGTGGTTTAAGATAGGTGTTAAAGGTGGATAGAGAGGGTGCTAGTCGGGTATTGAGGTGAAGGGCATTCCAGAGGTGCGGGGCAGTCAGTGAGAAAGGTTTAAGGCGGGAGAGGGCTTTAGATACAAAGGGGGTAGAGAGAAAACATCCTTGAGCAGAACGCAAGAGTCGGGATGGTGCATACCGAGAAATTAGGGCTGAGATGTAAGGAGGGGCAGAAGAGTGTAACGCTTTAAAAGTGAGGAGGAGAATTGAGTGTGAGATGCGGAATTTGATCGGAAGCCAGGAGAGGGATTTCAGGAGGGGAGACGCTGAGACAGATCTAGGAAATAGTACAGTGATTCTGGCAGCAGCGTTTAGGATAGATTGTAGGGGAGACAGGTGAGAGGCAGGAAGGCCGGACAGCAGGAGGTTACAGTAATCGAGACGGGAGAGAATGAGGGCCTGAGTCAGAGTTTTAGTAGTCGAGCAACAGAGGAAAGGGCGTATCTTTGTAATATTGCGGAGGAAAAAGCGACAGGTTTTAGCTACATTTTGAATGTGAGAGGAGAATGTGAGAGAGGAACCGAGTGTGACCCCTGGGCAGCGTGCTTGTGCTACTGGGTGGATGATAGTACTTCCAACAGTAATGTGGAAGGAGGTAGTAAAGCCAGGTTTGGGAGGAAGTATAAGGAGCTCTGTCTTTGACATCTGAAGTTTGAGTCGGAGGAGGGCCATCCAGGAAACCTTGCAAGAAACCTTGAACTACAATATATATTGTTTCCATTGCTGTTTGTGGTTTCTTATCTCCAGAGCTCAGCTTGTTTCTTCTGAAGAGAATCTGTTGCTCAGAATAGTCATATTAACCATGTTCATATGACCATCAAAATTATGACATCAATAATTGTCACCTCAATGTGCTATACAAGTGAGCAGTATTAATTAACTAAATGGAAATGACATACATTATTACTGATAATTCTTACTTTGTCCTATAAATATCATTTACCACGGAAGTATCAATTAGAATGTTTTATTGCAATAATGTGGTTTTTGGCCTTTCATGGACTTAAGAACACGAGAACAGAAAAACTAATTTGAGAGCACTCTCTCACAATAAGTACTTGATGAATTGATGAAAATTAAATTTTAATGTCTATAAACAAATATAAAATACAGGGTATTAAAAAAATATTACATCGAAATAACATCTGTAGTGACCCGGATCGAAATAGGAGCACAGTAGAAATGCTCTCGATCTTGTACTAAGGTGTGTTAATTAAGACTGGTAAGGTGTTAGTGTGTAAGGGATAGCCGTATGTTTCAGGCACAGATGGTGAGGCCAGGTGATCTCTCACTAGATTCCTGTGTGTGTGGTAACATGGAATTGACAAAACACTGTTATGTAGATAGTGTAATACTCGAGCATTGATAAGATGTTGTCAGGAGGACTGGTCTTACAGAGCAGAGCTCCGCAGTTCGTCTGCGTGCTGCGGTCAGAAAGCGTGATCTGCGCGTGTGTACAAAATGCTGTTACAGTGTTACTGAAACCAATGCAGACACACACGGAGATCAAAGTAATGACCTGGGTAGATCTCCAGTAAGGTAACACTTTATGCCCAGTCGCGCTCTGCAAAGCTGTGGGGCATATTTGGATGTTTGTCAAAAAGATTGGTCTTACAGACATTCGCTCTGTGACGTTGTGGCCGCGCCCCCAGGTGAGCGCGCTCCTAGCCGGCCACGAATCGCCCAGCCGAGCAGGGCGCAGCGCACCCGTTCCCTGCCTGGCCGAGGCCTAAGGCTGCGTGCACGCTGCCGCTGAGTGCGCTTGGCATGCTCACTTCAGTTAAAATCAATATGTACGGCCACGCTCACACGGCATGAGCGTGCACGTACGCTCTCTCAAGCTAGGCGCTTGGTGAGACAGAGAAAATTGATTTTAGAGCGCGCTCAAGGGTCACATGACCCTTCAGCAATCAATCAGCGCCAGCCAATGCACACAGCCACACACACACCCAGCCACAAACACACAAAAACGCACAGAAATAGCCCCAATCCAGCCAATGACACGCTCCCAGCCACGCCCCCCCGCTCGCGCTTGCAAAATTCTGCAGGACAGCCTGCGCTCATGCTTGGAGACTTGGTGACATCATCACTCAAGCATGAGTGCGCTCAGCGGGAGCGTGGCTGCAGCCTAAGGCTTGTTTTATAGTTGGCGCGCTCGTGCACGTGAAACACACTTTTTGTGTGTGTGGTCTGTGCTGTGAGCGACAGCTGGGCGTGGCTATGACGCGAACGGGTGGGCGTTCCTATTTCTTTATTATGGACAATATATTCATTCAAACTGCTGACAACTTCTCGCTTCCCCCAGAACACAAAGAAAACCTGACACCTAAACCCACAAGCCCCTTTAAGGCGGACCTTACATATCATACCTATGCACCCCTTATACACTTTCCAGTCAAAAAACCCAGGCAGCTAAAACATCCTACAATTCTCCCAATCTCCCGTGTCCCCTTCACATGTAGCGATTTGAACCGCTCAGAACCTCCTCGCCCCCCAAATATCCAATGTGACCAAAGCAATTCCCCACATCTCACAGCCAATGAAATTGCAGCCTCACTCTGATTGGGTAATAGAGCGTGTCCTGCAACGGCAGCAGCGCGAAAACGCACTTTTCAAGTCTTTCCCCCGATCTGCTGGCTCAACACTCACTGGCGCGCGCGCCGGAGGTATAGAAGGTAAGGTTTAAACACAGCCAATTCTAATTGACGCGTACGCACTATATTACAGGCCTTGCAGTATCTTTTATACTACACATATATCCACTGCTACTGTATATCAGCAGTATAGATATACACAACACGTCAGCAGTCACTTAAAGGTGCGTGTTGTGCTACTCAAGTGCCCACTTTGTTTTCATTTTAGTGCTAAACAGACACAGGCGTTGCGCTGCGTTTTATAGCCCGTGACCTGGCTGGTTTTATTACAAACCAGCGTCATATGAATGTCACCGTGTGCAATGTCAGATAGATACAGTATCTAAACACGACATGAACAGAAAGGGTCCCACAGGTTCCAGCTCTCAGTGAAACAATACTGGTTCTGGTGGGTTAAAAAAAAGAAACGTTACAAATACTTCATGTGCCGCGCCTCCCGCTCCTATATCGGGAGTAACGCCACCTTTAGGGAAGACAGACGTCAAGTCTTATTTGAAGCCAACGCAATATAGTGCTAACACACTGGCGGTAAGTCTGAGCGAATGAGATAAATAACAGGACATGTGTTATCAGGGAAAATAACGTCCGGTACTTTTTTAGGTAACCTAATTGTTATTTTCCCTAATTTAATGGCACTTAGTGGATATGGGCCTATGAATAAATGCAAAGACAAACCTTTATCCTCAAAAAATAATACTAAATATTGTACGTGTATGTTTATTTAATGGCATTAATAAGCAAGTTTATACTTACTAGATCTGTCAGTTTCAATCATTATTGGTCCGAGACACAGTAGCAGTAATTTGCAGAGTATTGTTTGTGAGCGGCCAGAGAGCAGACCTATAATTGATGCTGTTAAGTACTTTGGCTGCTGCTTTGTTTGAGTTTTGATGTTGGCGGCTCCAGCCGGGAGCATGAAATCATTGTACTGAATGTCGTCTCTTCAGTCTGCGCCATGCTCACACGCGATGCGCTGTGACTGCGCTGCATAGCCAAACCGTGAGCCAGATGTGACCAGACGCAGACCTGGGAATCCCCTCTCTTTGAAGTACGACTTTCTTCAGATCATGTAATGTGTATCCTGTGTGGGGAAAGGAAAGTGTCCCTGGAAAGAGCAACACAGGAACTCAAAACACTTTGTTACTTCGGCAACAGCTGTGAAAACCACATCCTAATTATTATATTGGGCTGGGGTAGCCACACTTAGCACACAAAATAAAACGATTGGCTTCAGGGCCGCGGACAGCTTTCCCGGAGCCCAGGACTAGCGTTTCCATCGCCCCCCTTCCCCCTCCACCCCGCTTTCTCTCACTCACCTATACCGTTGGGCTGGAAGGCCCCCGGCAGCTTGCCGGTCCCGCACGCGGATGCAGAAGTTGTGCACTACATCCAGCATGGAGATGTAAGCCTGCATCAGCCGGGGCCTGGCAGGGAGAGGTAAGCCTGCAGCAGCCGGGGCCTGGCAGGGAGAGGTAAGCCTGAGCAGCTGGGGCCCGGCAGGGAGAGGTAAGCCTGCAGCAGCCGGGGCCTGGCAGGGAGAGGTAAGCCTGCAGCAGCCGGGGCACGGCTGGGAGAGGTAAGCCTGAGCAGCTGGGGCCCGGCAGGGAGAGGTAAGGCTGAGTACCCGCTGGCGCTGAGCTCGGCGCGGTTACATGCATATATATATATATTCCCCCACCCAATCGCATATATGGCGTATGTAAGGGGAACCTATATGTTACCAGGTGTGGTGCAGTATACCTGTCAGGCTCACAGGAGGTCTGAGCCTCCGCTAGTGAGAGCCTGGGGTGAATCCTGTGAAACAATCTTCTAATTACAGCGCCTCCACCTGTGCAGGATTCTGGGAGTGTAGAATGCCCCCTACACAGGACCCACATATATGAACCACATACATCAAGGTATATATAACACAGGTTTACTATATGGGCAGATAAAACACAATACACATGCATCAACAGTATGATATCAACCGTACATAACTTCAGTGTCACCCTGTAACACTACTAAGCACAACTATCCACACACCTCGCAGGGCCTTAACCCCACACACTATTCCCAAAGTCCTTGTACCCAAAGTCCCAAGAGTCCCACAACCCCACCCATGTGTGGGACAGCGCTGCCCACTAAGATGAAGTGTATAGGTGGTTCACTTGGTGACTTGGATAATACCTGCCCGGTGCTCCTGCTACCGGGTGCACAAATGACCTTTGCTTGGAATCCCTTGCTCCAGGAGATGATCCAAGATGCCTCCGCCTCAACGGTGGGTGGCTCCCGCATGGAGTGATCCACCTTTATAATGTCTCTTATCCTTGCTAACGCAGAGGATGTATTACCTTCACAGCACTTGCCAGGATAGTCCCGGTTGCTGGCTGGACCCTCACTTGTCTAGGTTCTACAGGACCCTGTCCCTAGTCTAAGGGGAGTCCCTGTAGTAACCACAAGCTGAGGTGAGTAGGACCTAGCTGGGGGCTAATGGGAGACTTCTGGCCTAGTGCAGGAGGCTACTTTCCTCCCTGCATAAACACACCCTCCCCTCTGTGTCCCAGCTCCTAACTGACAATCCCTGTCTTCACACAACATTGTTGCAACTTTGCAGCATGAGAATCTGTCAGCCTTATTGGCTGTCTGGCTGCCTGTGACCAGGGTGAAAGTGCAGTCCCCAGAGGCTGCTGGGAATTGTAGTCCTTGGTGGCTCTCTTTAACATTGGGGCCTCGTGCGCGCTGTGTAATGGCCGCCGCCGCTGCTAACTGCGCATGTGCGAACTGGGGGATGTCCCTGACTATAGAGCGCCTCTTCTCACTCCCTGTACTGGCTGCCGTATCGCATCTGGGGCTATACTGCGCGTGCGCGAGCTTCCGCGCATGTGCGTACGCACACAAGATAGCGGCGCCCTGTAGCTGATGTTGCCGGGAGCCCACGGTGACGCGATCACCCCTGCAACTGCCCTCACGCTGTCGCAGGTAAGAGAGAGAGAACCGAATGTCTGGGGAGCCAGAGGGGACCTGGCTACATATATATATATATAGTTACATATAGTTACATAGTAGATGAGGTTGAAAAAAGACTTCCGTCCATCAAGTTCAACCTATGCTAAATTTAGACAACAGATACTTTATCCTATATCTATACTTATTGATCCAGAGGAAGGCAAACAAAAAACCCCATTAAGGGGAAAAATTAATTCCTTCCTGACTCCAAGAATTGGCAATCGGATTAATCCCTGGATCAACATCCTTCCCATGTATACTTATTTGGTATATCCCTGTATACCTTTCCCATCTGAAAAGATGTCCAACCTTTTTTTGAACAAATCTATTGTATCTGCCATCACAGTCTCCATGGGTAATGAATCCCACACTGTAACTGCCCTTACTGTAAAGAACCCTTTCCTTTGTTTCTGGTGAAATCTCCTTTCCTCCAACCTTAAGGGATGGCCCGAGTCCTTTGTACTGCCCGTGGGATGAATAGTTCTTTTGAAAGCTCCTTGTACTGTCCCTGAATATATTTGTATATAGTTATCATATCCCCTCTTAGACGCCTCTTTTCTAATGTAAATAAATCTAATTTAGCTAGCCTCTCCTCATAAGTTAGAATGTCCATCCCCATAATTAATTTGGTGGCTCTTCTCTGCACTCTCTCTAGTTCCATAATGTCTTTTCTTAGGATTGGTGCCCAAAATTGTACTCCATATTCAAGGTGTGGTCTTACTAATGCTTTGTAAAGGGGCATAATTATGTTTATTTCCCTTCCATCCATTGCCCGTTTGATGCAAGATAAGATCTTGTTTGCCTTTGCAGCTACTGCATGACATTGGGCACTATTGCTAAGCCTGCAGTCTGCAAGCACTCCTAAATCCTTCTCCATCAAGGATTCCCCCAATATATCCCCATTTAATTTGTAAGTCGCCTTTTTATTCTTGTTTCCCAAATGCATAAGCTTACATTTATCTGTATTAAACCTCATCTGCCATTTACCTGCCCACGTTTCCAGTCTCTCCAAGTCCTTCTGAAGAGAAATTACATCCTGCTCTGATTCTATTACCTTACACAATTTAGTATCATCAGCAAAGATGGAGACTTTGCTCTCGATCTCAACCTCAAGGTCATTAATAAACAAGTTAAAAAGCAGGGGTCCCAGTACCGATCCCTGAGGTACTCCACTCACGACTTTAGCCCAACCTGAAAAAGTTCCATTTATGACAACCCTCTGTTGTCTGTCCTTCAACCAGTTTTCAATCCAGGTCCATATATTATTACTGAGTCCAATTTGCTTTATTTTGTACACCAACCTCTTGTGTGAAACCGTATCAAAAGCCTTTGCAAAATCTAAGTATATATATATATATATACACACACACATGTTCCCGCGCGGGCACACATGCTCGGCGCTTTAATAAACAAATTTTTTAAACTTTCCAACTTGCTCGATAGCCCGCAATGCGCCAGCCCTCCTCCTCCCCCTCCCCCCCCCCCCGCGCCCGCAAGTTGCAGGACACCCGGCGCTCATGCTCTAAGCATGAGCGCGCTCAGCGCCAGCGGGGACAAAACCTGTAGCAGCTGGGGCCCGGCAGGGAGAGGTAGCAGCAGGAGCTGGGGCCCGGCAGGGAGAGGTAGCAGCAGCTGGAGAGAGCTGGGACCAGGCAGGGAGAGGTAAGCCTGAGCAGCTGGGGCCCGGCAGGGAGAGGTAAGCCTGAGCAGCTGGGGCCCGGCAGGGAGAGGTAAGCCTGCATCAGCTGGGGCCCGGCAGGGAAAGGTAAGCCTGAGCAGCTGGGGCCCGGCAGGGAGAGGTAAGCCTGCAGCAGCTGGGGCCCGGCAGGGAGAGGTAAGCCTACTGCAGCTGGGGCCCGGCAGGGAGAGGTAAGCCTGCAGCAGCTGGGGCCCGGCAGGGAGAGGTAAGCCTGCAGCAGCTGGGGCCCGGCAGGGAGAGGTAAGCCTGCAGCAGCTGGGGCCCGGCAGGGAGAGGTAAGCCTGCATCAGCTGGGGCCCGGCAGGGAGAGGTAAGCCTGAGCAGCCGGGGCCCGGCAGGAAGAGGTAAGCCTGCAGCAGCCGGGGCCCGGCAGGGAGAGGTAAGCCTGCAGTAGCCGGGCCCGGCAGGGAGAGGTAGCAGGAGCAGCTGGGGCCTGGCAGGGAGAGGTAGCTGCAGCAGCTGGGGCCCGGCAGGGAGAAGTAGCAGCAGCAGCTGGGGCCCGGCAGGAAGAGGTAGCAGCAGCAGCCGGGGCCTGGCAGGGAGAGGTAAGCCTGCAGCAGCCGGGGCCCGGCAGGGAGAGGTAAGCCTGAGCAGCTGGGGCCCGGCAGGAAGAGGTAGCAGCAGCAGCTGGGAAGAGCTGGGGCCCGGCAGCAATTAGAGGCCCAGCAGCTGGACGCACAAGTTGGGCGCCCGCAGCCGCCGGGACGCAAGCGGGGTGAGCGTGGCTGAGTAGTGACTAGTGCTGATTGGTTGCTGAAGGTCATGTGACCCTTCAGCGCACCTGGAAATCAATTTCATGCCTCGTCTAGCGCCCGCGAACGTACGGGCACGAGCGCGCCGCGTGAGCATGGCCAGACACATTGACATTCATTGAACTCAATGCGCTAAGTGCCAAGACACTCAGCGGCAGCGTGGACGCAGTCTAACTCATGAAGATTGCGCTAACATTTTCCCGGGTACGATATTGGCCTGTGGCTTACCAAAAGGGTTAATATTAAAGTACACTCTTGGATACCCAAATGTCTTTCAATGCTTTACCAACCAAGGCAAACAAGGGGTTAACATCTACCACCACCCGGGGGCTTAACCACCCTTCTAGGGTGGATGGGTGTTGGGGGTAGTTGCCCCTGGGAGGGTAGTTAGGACGTGGAGGTTTAACTGGCACACATCACTTCTGCAAAACATAAGTCAGCTGTCACTGCCCACGGTCCCAATAGATATACAGAGAAGGGTGACGGTTCTCACCCTGATAAAGACTTTGTGGCAGTCAAAGCGTTGGTTTCCTAAACTGAATGAAATTGCTTATTGTGAAGTCTGTGTGCCTGGATCATCTTTCTTCCAGGGTAGGACGCTCAGAGGTTAAGCACTTGTTTTCCTTAGCCTTACTAGCCACTTAGGAAGCCATTGGGGGTAGGTAATGTAGTTTCATTTCAGCATTAACACCTTTTATAGCCCTTAGTGGTCAGCTAATCATGGCAACCCATGACCATCTGACCATGGGCTACTTAGGGGTTAATATCTAGTTCAATGTGTAAGGGTTCATGTTTTATCCCCTATTCCATGTTGGTTTAGCTAATGTAAGTAATAGCAATTATATACAGAACATAGTGGAAGGAAATGGCGGTGCATCTGCTGCTGCTGAAGATCACATCTGACCAAAAAATATTGCAAAGAACTAGGTGCAAAAAGGGTTTATTAAAGGCACATTAAAAACAGCAAAAAAATACCTCTGACGCGTTTCACGTGGAAACCCACGCTTTATCAAAAGTTAAAAAAGTTACAATTGGTGTATTTGTTAACATGAGTTTCGGTTTATACACCAGCATTATATGTCACAACTAAATTAGTGTATGCGCCGTTTTGCACCAATCACAGTTAGGGATTAGGTATATATACTTAGCTGTGAGCACCGATTAGCCACTCCTGATGAAGACGTCATTACGTCGAAACGCGTAGAGTCCGGCTTGTCAGCCATCTTGGAGGAGAGAAGCAGTGGGATTTTCGGCGGTGTCTTGTGTTCCGGTGAGCCGCGACGTCACGATCCGGAAGTGACGTACCCGGCAGCGGGTGCAGTGTGTACCGGGCGAGGAAAGCTGCGCCGCAGTAAAGACGCGGCTGTTCCTATGCTTTTATTTCTCCGATTGGCGTAAGCCTCCATTTGTGATCTTTCGATTGATAAATCTGTTATTTTTTATCTGCACTATAGTTGTTTTCTCTTCTCTCTGAGATTGCTGACCCATATACCATACCTCCAGACCGAGATGTACTATAGTTCCAGACTGGCACCAATGCTCCTTTTCCTACTGTGTTTGTGAGTAGGAATTTGGTAGCTCTTCATTTATTTATATCACACTGTTTGACTTTATTACACTATCCACTTTTTTTATTTTTTGGGCACTCGGCGACGCTCCCCTGGAATTCCATCAACAGTTCATCTTCAAGACTTTTGAAACAGTCTTTCTACAGGGTGGAGTGATAAGTTGTTTTTGCCTTTTTTATTGATTATTTCATATGTTTTATTCACTGTTTAAACATTTTGTTTATTTATTCTTTATTGATATTGTTCACATCACTGTTTTTGGGTGTAGTAGAGCGCCATCTAGCGTTTTTTATTTACTGTATGGTGGTGGGAGTGTTATGGTTTGGGGCAGCTTTGCTGCCTCAGGAACTGGATGGCTTGCCATCATTGACACACCCATGAATTCTGCATTGTATCAGAAGATTCTAGAGGAGAATGTCAGACCATCCAACCGTGCTGAAGCGGAAGTGGGTCATGCAGCAAGACAACCATGCAAGGAAGCCCTTAAATCTCTGTAAGAAGGAATAGGCCAAAATTCCTCAAAACTGATGTGCGAGACTGACCAGCAGTTACAGGAAACACTCCGTTTGTCATTGCTGCTCAATGGGGCACCACCAGGTACTGAATCTAAAGGGTCACATACTTTGACACATTGATATTGAATGTTAAATCATTTGTGGATAAATAAATGTTGAAAAAGTATCATTTTTTTTGTGTCATTTGTTTGATCAGGTAATCTTTATCTATTATTAGGACTTCAATTAAGATCTAAAAACATTTCAGGTTTGAAACGTGAAAATCCTAAGTGGTTCACAAACGTGGTCTCGCCCCGGTATATAGTTGGTAAACTGCTTTCAAGGAGAGAATATGGCGCTCCCTTTAAGTGGTCAGATTAGGGAGAACAGCAAATACCTTCCTAGGAAAATCCACCTTGTTCCTTGTTTACACACAGAGTCTATTCGCATTATTCGTCACAGGGAGCAGAGGTTCGAGAAGCTCCCTTATATACCCAGTTATAATGGGGAATAAGTATGTGCTGGAAATAGGAAATCCTTAGTATTTAATCCTATTTCTTCTCAAATTAACTCAATAAGGATTCAAATGCACCTGTCCTGTCTCCTGCACACTGTCTAGTGGTAGAGCCAGGCAGCTTAACTTGTTCCCCTTTTAGTCACCCCAAATCCTTCCTTTCTTCTGTAAGCTTTTAGTGAGCAAACAGCAACATGCAAAAGAAGGCGAGGGGGGGGACGGGGGGGACTGTAGTAGGTGCAATTACTTGGGGAACTGTAAAAGATATTAAACGTTGCCAGGAGATGATGGGAGACATGACAGTTCCTGGGGGCTGCTGGTTGAAAGAGGAAGGGGATATGACCCGACATGCCGGAAAAGGGGCAGGGAGAAACCAAACAGCCGGGGGTTCTGGATCCTACCACTCAGCCAGTAGAAAGTTATTAGGCGAGAGGCTGAGAGCAAGGGGAAGGTAACATTGTTACACTGAGCAGGGACAGGAATCACAGGAGAAATGCGTCACTAGTTCCAGGGCAAGAGTGCGGCAGCCTGAGCAGAGAACACACAATCCTGTTCCAGGACACAGGACCCAAGCAAAGTGATGTAACCAAATTAAAGCATATAGTGTAGATGTGTTATACCAGCAGTGCGCAAATTGGGGGGGGCGAGACTTTATTGGGGGGGGCACGGGTCACGCGGCGGTTACAGAGGCCCCGCGCTCTGTAAATTTACTTACCGGTTTCTTGTCCACGCGTCTCCATGGCAACGCGACATCAAATGACGCCAGTTACCATGGAGACGCGACGTCAACTGACAACACAGGTCACGTGACGTGGCGTGACCCCGCAGCGACGTGACGCATCATTAGAGACGAGGGTGGGTGCGGCCGAGGCAGCAGGTACGGGGGGCGCAGGGAGTTTGCACACCGCTGTTATACAATTAAAGACCATTGGTGATATAATGTAGAAAAAAAGCCTGTTGCTTTTTTGCACCTAAACGATACTTCTAATTACAATCTGTAATTTACCCCTTCACCTTGCTAATCTTAAATCCGCATTTATTACAGCAGGGGAGCGCAAACTTTTTGAGCTGCACCCCCCTGCCTGCTCCCCCTTGCTTTTGCATCCCCCTCACCTTGTTTGGCGGCGTCAAATGATGCCGTGGGGTTACGTGACCCCGTTGCCATGGAGACGGAAGTGTGACGTCACTCCGCATGACACCGTGGCGTCATTTGATGCAGCGTTGCCATGGCAACGTATCTTACCAGCCTGGCAGAACCCCGGTAAGTGAGTTGCAGAGGCCTCACGTGATCCCCGGCATTTAATTTAATTGCCTCGGGGAGGAGCACAGGGCCTCTGCAAGCGCCCGCGTCCCCCCAAACAAACCCAGCGCCCCCCTTTGCGCACCGCTGTATTACAGCAAAAAGGACGAAGAAATGCCATGAAAGTGTATCCTTTATTTTTACTGGTAGAAAATGAGACCTTAAGAGCAGTCTGGCTGTAAAAAGGATGTTTGACAAAGTTTACATTGCAACAAAACAGCTTAAATCCCGGTGATCGCCCATAAGAACACACACTAAGGAAGCCATTATCAGCCATAAGAAGACACACTAAGGAAGCCATTATCAGCCATAAGAAGACACACTAAGGAAGTCATTATCAGCCATAAGAACACACACTAAGGAAGTCATTATCAGCCATAAGAAGACACACTAAGGAAGCCATTATCACCCATAGGAACACACACTAAGGAAGCCATTATCAGCCATAAGAAGACACACTAAGGAAGTCATTATCACCCATAGGAACACACACTAAGGAAGTCATTATCAGCCATAAGAACACACACACTAAGGAAGCCATTATCAGCCATAAGAACACACACTAAGGAAGCCATTATCAGCCATAAGAACACACACTAAGGAAGCCATTATCAGCCATAAGAAGACACACTAAGGAAGTCATTATCAGCCATAAGAACACACACTAAGGAAGTCATTATCAGCCATAAGAAGACACACTAAGGAAGCCATTATCACCCATAGGAACACACACTAAGGAAGCCATTATCAGCCATAAGAAGACACACTAAGGAAGTCATTATCACCCATAGGAACACACACTAAGGAAGTCATTATCAGCCATAAGAACACACACACTAAGGAAGCCATTATCAGCCATAAGAAGACGCACTAAGGAAGTCATTATCACCCATAGGAACACACACTAAGGAAGTCATTATCAGCCATAAGAACACACACTAAGGAAGTCATTATCAGCCATAAGAACACACACTAAGAAAGTCATTATCAGCCATAACACACACTAATGAAGTCATTATCAGCCATAAGAACACACACTAAGGAAGTCATTGTCAGCCATAAGAACACACACTAAGGAAGTCATTGTCAGCCATAAGAACACACACTAAGAAAGTCATTATCAGCCATAAGAACACACACTAAGGAAGCCATTATCAGCCATAAGAAGACACACTAAGGAAGTCATTATCACCCATAGGAACACACACTAAGGAAGTCATTGTCAGCCATAAGAACACACACTAAGGAAGTCATTGTCAGCCATAAGAACACACACTAAGAAAGTCATTATCACCCATAAGAACACACACTAAGGAAGCCATTATCACCCATAAGAACACACACTAAGGAAGCCATTATCAGCCATAAGAAGACACACTAAGGAAGTCATTATCACCCATAGGAACACACACTAAGGAAGTCATTATCACCCATAAGAACACACACTAAGGAAGCCATTATCAGCCATAAGAACACACACTAAGGAAGCCATTATCAGCCATAAGAAGACACACTAAGGAAGCCATTATCAGCCATAAGAAGACACACTAAGGAAGTCATTGTCAGCCATAAGAACACACACTAAGGAAGTCATTATCAGCCATAAGAACACACACACTAAGGAAGCCATTATCAGCCATAAGAACACACACTAAGGAAGTCATTATCACCCATAGGAACACACACTAAGGAAGTCATTATCAGCCATAAGAACACACACTAAGAAAGTCATTGTCAGCCATAAGAACACACACTAAGGAAGTCATTATCAGCAATAAGAACACACACACTAAGGAAGTCATTATCAGCCATAAGAACACACACTAAGAAAGTCATTATCAGCCATAACACACACTAATGAAGTCATTATCAGCCATAAGAACACACACTAAGAAAGTCATTATCAGCCATAAGAACACACACTAAGGAAGCCATTATCACCCATAAGAACACACACACTAAGGAAGCCATTATCAGCCATAAGAAGACACACTAAGGAAGTCATTATCACCCATAGGAACACACACTAAGGAAGTCATTGTCAGCCATAAGAACACACACTAAGGAAGTCATTGTCAGCCATAAGAACACACACTAAGGAAGCCATTATCACCCATAAGAACACACACTAAGGAAGCCATTATCAGCCATAAGAACACACACTAAGGAAGCCATTATCAGCCATAAGAAGACACACTAAGGAAGTCATTATCACCCATAGGAACACACACTAAGGAAGTCATTATCACCCATAAGAACACACACTAAGGAAGTCATTATCACCCATAAGAAGACACACTAAGGAAGCCATTATCACCCATAAGAACACACACTAAGGAAGCCATTATCAGCCATAAGAACACACACTAAGGAAGCCATTATCACCCATAGGAACACACACTAAGGAAGTCATTATCACCCATAAGAACACACACTAAGGAAGCCATTATCAGCCATAAGAAGACACACTAATGAAGTCATTATCAGCCATAAGAACACACACTAAGGAAGTCATTATCAGCCATAAGAACACACACTAAGAAAGTCATTATCAGCCATAAGAACACACACTAAGGAAGTCATTATCAGCCATAAGAACACACACTAAGAAAGTCATTGTCAGCCATAAGAACACACAATAAGGAAGTCATTATCAGCCATAAGAACACACACACTAAGGAAGTCATTATCAGCCATAAGAACACACACTAAGAAAGTCATTATCAGCCATAACACACACTAATGAAGTCATTATCAGCCATAAGAACACACACTAAGGAAGTCATTGTCAGCCATAAGAACACACACTAAGAAAGTCATTATCAGCCATAGGAACACACACTAAGAAAGTCATTATCAGCCATAGGAACACACACTAAGAAAGTCATTATCAGCCATAAGAACACACACTAAGGAAGCCATTATCAGCCATAAGAACACACACTAAGGAAGTCATTATCAGCCATAAGAACACACACACTAAGGAAGTCATTATCAGCCATAAGAACACACACTAAGAAAGTCATTATCAGCCATAACACACACTAATGAAGTCATTATCAGCCATAAGAACACACACTAAGGAAGTCATTATCACCCATAAGAACACACACTAAGGAAGTCATTATCACCCATAGGAACACACACTAAGGAAGTCATTATCACCCATAAGAACACACACTAAGGAAGTCATTATCAGCCATAAGAAGACACACACTAAGGAAGTCATTATCAGCCATAAGAACACACACACTAAGGAAGTCATTATCAGCCATAAGAACACACACTAAGAAAGTCATTATCAGCCATAACACACACTAATGAAGTCATTATCAGCCATAAGAACACACACTAAGGAAGTCATTGTCAGCCATAAGAACACACACTAAGAAAGTCATTATCAGCAATAAGAACACACACACTAAGGAAGTCATTATCAGCCATAAGAACACACACTAAGAAAGTCATTATCAGCCATAACACACACTAATGAAGTCATTATCAGCCATAAGAACACACACTAAGAAAGTCATTATCAGCCATAAGAACACACACTAAGGAAGTCATTATCAGCCATAAGAACACACACTAAGGAAGTCATTATCAGCCATAAGAACACACACTAAGGAAGTCATTGTCAGCCATAAGAACACACACTAAGAAAGTCATTATCAGCCATAGGAACACACACTAAGAAAGTCATTATCAGCCATAGGAACACACACTAAGAAAGTCATTGTCAGCCATAAGAACACACACTAAGGAAGTCATTATCAGCCATAAGAACACACACACTAAGGAAGTCATTATCAGCCATAAGAACACACACTAAGAAAGTCATTATCAGCCATAACACACACTAATGAAGTCATTATCAGCCATAAGAACACACACTAAGGAAGTCATTGTCAGCCATAAGAACACACACTAAGAAAGTCATTATCACCCATAAGAACACACACTAAGGAAGCCATTATCACCCATAAGAACACACACTAAGGAAGCCATTATCAGCCATAAGAAGACACACTAAGGAAGTCATTATCACCCATAGGAACACACACTAAGGAAGTCATTATCACCCATAAGAACACACACTAAGGAAGTCATTATCAGCCATAAGAAGACACACTAATGAAGTCATTATCAGCCATAAGAACACACACTAAGGAAGTCATTATCAGCCATAAGAACACACACACACTAAGGAAGTCATTATCAGCCATAAGAACACACACTAAGAAAGTCATTATCACCCATAAGAACACACACTAAGGAAGCCATTATCAGCCATAAGAACACACACGAAGGAAGCCATTATCAGCCATAAGAAGACACACTAATGAAGTCATTATCAGCCATAAGAACACACACTAAGGAAGTCATTATCAGCCATAAGAACACACACTAAGAAAGTCATTGTCAGCCATAAGAACACACACTAAGGAAGTCATTATCAGCCATAAGAACACACACACTAAGGAAGTCATTATCAGCCATAAGAACACACACTAAGGAAGTCATTATCAGCCATAAGAACACACACACACTAAGGAAGTCATTATCAGCCATAAGAACACACACTAAGAAAGTCATTATCACCCATAAGAACACACACTAAGGAAGCCATTATCAGCCATAAGAACACACACTAAGGAAGTCATTATCAGCCATAAGAAGACACACACTAAGGAAGTCATTATCAGCCATAAGAACACACACACTAAGGAAGTCATTATCAGCCATAAGAACACACACTAAGAAAGTCATTATCAGCCATAACACACACTAATGAAGTCATTATCAGCCATAAGAACACACACTAAGGAAGTCATTGTCAGCCATAAGAACACACACTAAGAAAGTCATTATCACCCATAAGAACACACACTAAGGAAGCCATTATCACCCATAAGAACACACACTAAGGAAGCCATTATCAGCCATAAGAAGACACACTAAGGAAGTCATTATCACCCATAGGAACACACACTAAGGAAGTCATTATCACCCATAAGAACACACACTAAGGAAGTCATTATCAGCCATAAGAAGACACACTAATGAAGTCATTATCAGCCATAAGAACACACACTAAGGAAGTCATTATCAGCCATAAGAACACACACACACTAAGGAAGTCATTATCAGCCATAAGAACACACACTAAGAAAGTCATTATCACCCATAAGAACACACACTAAGGAAGCCATTATCAGCCATAAGAACACACACGAAGGAAGCCATTATCAGCCATAAGAAGACACACTAATGAAGTCATTATCAGCCATAAGAACACACACTAAGGAAGTCATTATCAGCCATAAGAACACACACTAAGAAAGTCATTGTCAGCCATAAGAACACACACTAAGGAAGTCATTATCAGCCATAAGAACACACACACTAAGGAAGTCATTATCAGCCATAAGAACACACACTAAGAAAGTCATTATCAGCCATAACACACACTAATGAAGTCATTATCAGCCATAAGAACACACACTAAGGAAGTCATTATCAGCCATAAGAACACACACTAAGGAAGTCATTGTCAGCCATAAGAACACACACTAAGAAAGTCATTATCAGCCATAGGAACACACACTAAGAAAGTCATTATCAGCCATAGGAACACACACTAAGAAAGTCATTGTCAGCCATAAGAACACACACTAAGGAAGTCATTATCAGCCATAAGAACACACACACTAAGGAAGTCATTATCAGCCATAAGAACACACACTAAGAAAGTCATTATCAGCCATAACACACACTAATGAAGTCATTATCAGCCATAAGAACACACACTAAGGAAGTCATTGTCAGCCATAAGAACACACACTAAGGAAGTCATTATCAGCCATAAGAACACACACTAAGGAAGTCATTATCAGCCATAGGAACACACACTAAGGAAGTCATTATCACCCATAAGAACACACACTAAGAAAGTCATTATCAGCCATAAGAACACACACACTAAGGAAGTCATTATCAGCCATAAGAACACACACTAAGAAAGTCATTATCAGCCATAAGAACACACACTAAGGAAGTCATTATCAGCCATAAGAACAAACACTAAGGAAGTCATTATCAGCCATAAGAACACACACTAAGGGTGTCATTATCAGCCATAAGAACACACACACTAAGGAAGTCATTATCAGCCATAAGAACACACACTAAGGAAGTCATTATCACCCATAAGAACACACACTAAGGAAGTCATTATCAGCCATAAGAACACACACTAAGGAAGTCATTATCAGCCATAAGAAGACACACTAATGAAGTCATTATCAGCCATAAGAACACACACTAAGGAAGTCATTATCAGCCATAAGAACACACACACTAAGGAAGTCATTATCAGCCATAAGAACACACACTAAGAAAGTCATTATCAGCCATAAGAACACACACTAAGGAAGTCATTATCAGCCATAAGAACACACACTAAGAAAGTCATTGTCAGCCATAAGAACACACACTAAGGAAGTCATTATCAGCCATAAGAACACACACACTAAGGAAGTCATTATCAGCCATAAGAACACACACTAAGAAAGTCATTATCAGCCATAAGAACACACACTAAGGAAGTCATTATCACCCATAGGAACACACACTAAGGAAGTCATTATCACCCATAAGAACACACACTAAGGAAGCCATTATCAGCCATAAGAACACACACTAAGGAAGCCATTATCAGCCATAAGAAGACACACTAATGAAGTCATTATCAGCCATAAGAACACACACTAAGGAAGTCATTATCAGCCATAAGAACACACACTAAGAAAGTCATTGTCAGCCATAAGAACACACACTAAGGAAGTCATTATCAGCCATAAGAACACACACACTAAGGAAGTCATTATCAGCCATAAGAACACACACTAAGAAAGTCATTATCAGCCATAACACACACTAATGAAGTCATTATCAGCCATAAGAACACACACTAAGGAAGTCATTGTCAGCCATAAGAACACACACTAAGAAAGTCATTATCAGCCATAGGAACACACACTAAGAAAGTCATTATCAGCCATAGGAACACACACTAAGAAAGTCATTGTCAGCCATAAGAACACACACTAAGGAAATCATTATCAGCCATAAGAACACACACACTAAGGAAGTCATTATCAGCCATAAGAACACACACTAAGAAAGTCATTATCAGCCATAACACACACTAATGAAGTCATTATCAGCCATAAGAACACACACTAAGGAAGTCATTGTCAGCCATAAGAACACACACTAAGGAAGTCATTATCAGCCATAAGAACACACACTAAGGAAGTCATTATCAGCCATAGGAACACACACTAAGGAAGTCATTATCACCCATAAGAACACACACTAAGAAAGTCATTATCAGCCATAAGAACACACACACTAAGGAAGTCATTATCAGCCATAAGAACACACACTAAGAAAGTCATTATCAGCCATAAGAACACACACACTAAGGAAGTCATTATCAGCCATAAGAACACACACTAAGGAAGTCATTATCAGCCATAAGAACACACACTAAGGGTGTCATTATCAGCCATAAGAACACACACACTAAGGAAGTCATTATCAGCCATAAGAACACACACACTAAGGAAATCATTATCACCCATAAGAACACACACTAAGGAAGCCATTATCAGCCATAAGAACACACACACTAAGAAAGTCATTATCAGCCATAAGAACACACACTAAGGAAGCCATTATCAGCCATAAGAACACACACTAAGGAAGTCATTATCAGCCATAAGAACACACACTAAGGAAGCCATTATCAGCCATAAGAACACACACTAAGGAAGCCATTATCAGCCATAAGAACACACACTAAGGGTGTCATTATCAGCCATAAGAACACACACTAAGGAAGTCATTATCAGCCATAAGAACACACACTAAGGAAGTCATTATCAGCCATAAGAACACACACTAAGGAAGCCATTATCAGCCATAAGAACACACACGCTAAGAAAGTAATTGACAAATATAAGCGACAAATTATTGAAAAAAGAAAAGAAAAAAAAGTGTATTTGATAGTAAAAATCCCACTTGTGAGCACATTCACACGCCTCAGCCAGGTGTGCAACCCTGCCCTTCCCCATTATCTCTTAGCGCACAATGCTTCCACTGCAGCCAGGGATTCTGGGTAATGACATGCACATGAGCAGTTTGTCACTTTACTTCTTATAAATTTTAATATGGACCCCCTGGGAGATTATGCTTGCCGTATTGCACAGCTTGTGTTACAGAAGTGCAGAGCCAGTAACCTACTCACAGACAGCTATTTTAACCTTTTGGGTTTCCCCAGTGTGAGGACGGTTGCTGGCTGTGCCACGTGAAGCTGGTGGTGGGTATAACCAGGTATTAAAAAAAGATATGGTGGGTAAGAGAGTGACAAAAACCCTCCACAGTACAGTTATTTTTAGAACTGAATATAAGCATCTAATCAATAAAACTAGTAACCAATAAAACATCCCTGCTATTCGTTTATTTTGCTCCTACAATTTCCAAAAGTTTATGTAGGAAATAAATAACAATTACATTAGTGTTCGCATGGAAAAGAAGCAAATTATTTCTCACAGGGCACACAGTGTCACTAACAGTGATTACACATTTTGAAGACAACCAAATTACAACAGTAACTTGTGTATTTGTTTCACCTTGTGTGACTGACATTTCAGAAACTATGAGAGTTCATTAAAAAACCCATAAAGAGTAATGCGTGTGCGAGACTACCTCCGCAAGGCGTGTGCGCAGTGCGAGACTGTACCTCCGCAAGGCGTGTGCGCAGTGCGAGACTGTACCTCCGCAAGGCGTGTGCGCAGTGTGAGACTGTACCTCCGCAAGGCGTGTGCGCAGTGTGAGACTGTACCTCCGCAAGGCGTGTGCGCACTGTGAGACTGTACCTCCATAAGGCGTGTGCGCAGTGTGAAACTGTACCTTCGCAAGGCGTGTGCGCAGTGTGAGACTGTACCTCTGCAACGGGTGTGCGCAGTGTGAGACTGTACCTCCGCAGCGCGTGTGCGCAGTGAGAGACTGTACCTCCGCAAGGCGTGTGCGCACTGTGAGACTGTACCTCCATAAGGCGTGTGCGCAGTGTGAAACTGTACCTTCGCAAGGCGTGTGCGCAGTGTGAGACTGTACCTCTGCAACGTGTGTGCGCAGTGTGAGACTGTACCTCCGCAACGCGTGTGCGCAGTGTGAAACTACCTCCGCAGCGCGTGTGCGCAGTGAGAGACTGTACCTCCGCAACGCGGAGCCTCTGATTGAGCCACCTGGGCTGAAGCAGGAATAGCCTAAAAACCTGACATGTTGGATGGGGGGGGGGGGGTCTAGGACTGGAGTTGAGCACCCCTGCAATAGGAGAAGGGGAAGGACAAGCTACCAGTTGAAAGGCAAAAATGACATTAGTGTGATGTCACTGCGCAGTGAGCAAGGCGCTAAGCGGAATTCGTCCTACACTTCACATTACCCGGTTTATCAGCGTTTATTGAAAAATGATGTTTTGTCCAGCGGCCGTTCCTCCCAGAACTAAACCAGTGATGTGTTTAAAAAGTGCCCAGAACATTACACAACAAAAACATGGATAGGGCATTGTGGTCACTACATTGTCCAATCACTCAGCAAAAATGCTGTTACTTTCCTCAAAACTTATGCAATTTGAAAGAAAAAACAGAATATAAACAGGCGCCCCAGGGAGAGGTTTCGGTCTTTCCCTTGGTACTGAAGCACTGGCCACGATAGCAGCGCGATGCTGAGCAAGCAGCTGGGGGGTAGAAAGCACTGACATTGTAAAATGTACATTTGGGTTTGTTACAAGGTTTTACAAGGCAAACACTAGCCAGGAACGCATGCGGCAGAGCTGAACAGATGTGCAGACTGCCAAGAAAACATCCTGGAGGAGATGGCGGGCGGGCGGCCGACACATTTGGTCTGTGAGGTCTTTGTTCAGAGAGGAATGCAAATCGGATCTCTATCTGAACGCAAAGGTTTTCAGACTCTATAAACTCATCATCCAGGAGATTCCCGACACAGAATATACAGTATTTACGGTTTATATTCCGGACAAAGAAAAAAATTATAAAGTAAATGCTTTTATTAAAAATACTTTTTACAAAATGAAGCCGTCTTAGAAATGGTAATCCCTTTTCTACAAGCGAACCTTCCTTGCCACTTCATGGACCTGCAAAACACCGCGCAGCAATGCGTTACAGGGCGCGCAGCAACGCGTTACAGGGCGCGCAGCAACGCGTTACAGGGCGCGCAGCAACGCGTTACAGGGCGCGCAGCAACGCGTTACAGGGCGCGCAGCAACGCGTTACAGGGCGCGCAGCAACGCGTTACAGGGCGCGCAGCAACGCGTTACAGGGCGCGCAGCAACGCGTTACAGGGCGCGCAGCAACGCGTTACAGGGCGCGCAGCAACGCGTTACAGGGCGCGCAGCGGCGCGTTACAGGGCGCGCAGCGGCGCGTTACAGGGCGCGCAGCAACGCGTTACAGGGCGCGCAGCAACGCGTTACAGGGCGCGCAGCAACGCGTTACAGGGCGCGCAGCAACGCGTTACAGGGCGCGCAGCAACGCGTTACAGGGCGCGCAGCAACGCGTTACAGGGCGCGCAGCAACGCGTTACAGGGCGCGCAGCAACGCGTTACAGGGCGCGCAGCAACGCGTTACAGGGCGCGCAGCAACGCGTTACAGGGCGCGCAGCAACGCGTTACAGGGCGCGCAGCAACGCGTTACAGGGCGCGCAGCAACGCGTTACAGGGCGCGCAGCAACGCGTTACAGGGCGCGCAGCAACGCGTTACAGGGCGCGCAGCAACGCGTTACAGGGCGCGCAGCAACGCGTTACAGGGCGCGCAGCAACGCGTTACAGGGCGCGCAGCAACGCGTTACAGGGCGCGTCGACGGCAAAAAGACACAACATGTAGTATTAAAAAGTCTGCAGACCCGTCACTTCAAAAAGAACGAAGGATTTCCCCAGAGTTTCCCCCATTAATGAAAAATCTCAATCCTGCAACGAGAAGTCAAAAGGTTCGAAGTCCTCCCTGAAAGCCCTGGCATTGTCCTCCTCTTCCTCTCGCCCCGATTTACATGCTCTCCAATCAGCTCGGGTTGGAATATTCAAAATGGCTTCACTGGCCAACACTTCCCTGGAATTACAACAACGCATAATAAGACAGGGCCGCAACATAACGAGAGGCTGTGAACCAAAGCATGAGAACCCCAAGAGAGGATCCCCATCCCAGGGGAGAGGAAGGGTACCGCTGTGCGTAGCATTGCGATACGCATGAGAAATCGCAGAGACAGGGTTAGCAACAGGACGGTTAGCACCGGGACGTCCTATATGACAGTTCTATGCGGGAAAACGGTTCCAAGTGACCAGAATATTCAATTGATCAAAATCACAAAACGGTGAACATTTTTCCCCCGTTCGTGGGCAGGTTATCTGACGGAGGTATCACCGATTATGTTAGAGATTCACTTAGCCAACACCATTTTGAAAAACTCAAAACTGGGGCACTGGTTTACCCATGCACACGAAATTATAATGCAAACTGTTGAAGCTGGGTTAAGTGCAGATTGTGCGAACTAAACCCCTAAGAATGTTACATTGTACATTGTAAATGTTACAAGAGTATAGTGTAATCTGACTTGGATTATATCTGTATGGGCACAAACAGATCCCCATGTGGCATGCAGGAACAAAGGCACGACCTTTCATGTGGTTGCTAAAGATATTAGTCAAGTGATTAAAGTTTGGAAATATACATTAAATAAAAATATCACTTGTGTGAGCACATTCACGGCTCAGAGAGGTCAGCAACCCTGCCCTTCCCCATTATCTCTTAGCATACAGGGCTTCCACTGCAGCCAGGGATTGTGGGAAATTACATGCAAATGAGTACACAGTGCTATATATGAGACACACGCATTTGACTTGTATTGGCATGCAACTTTTGTAAGAAATAATAAATATATATACCTTCCAAACTGTAAGGGAAAACTTTTCTTAATTCTGTGAAAAAGCTTTTCTCCACTATCCAACTCAACATAAAAGTATGGCGTTCCAGGCTGCACAATCTGAAACCAAGAACACATTTTATTAGAATAAAATGCTAACATAGCATTATATCTGGTATCCCTTGGCCCCTGATAAAGCCACGCAGGTGAAACTTATGTCGGGTACGTCTGACGTCACGTCCTTAGTGACGCAGGCTCATCTGAGAGGCGTGGGCGCTTTGCAGACTGCAGCCATGGGCAGCAACAGCACCCTAACCATCCCTTTTGTATACTAACTGTAAATGATATATTCTCAGCTATTGATACCAGCTTTCTAACAGTATTACTTACACTGCTGCCACTGTTAACATTGATGCTAAGTAATACTGTAGTTACTTCGTAAACTTACTGAAGTGCTACTCTGAGTACAAACCAACTAAACAGTTCACTTTGTAACAGTTTAGTGGTAGAGGTTCTACCCTACTTACAAGTCTGGGTTACTATTCTGATACTATACAGAATACACGATATACTGATTATCTCAAAGTTCAAGTATAACTTACTATTATCTCATTAGTGATAGGATACTAAGTGGCTATACGACTATATATCCATGTCGATAATTATATGTACCACCTGTACAGATCATAAGCTTTAAGGTGCTATTTATACTATGAGTTTACTCACATTACTAATTAGCTTGTTCAGCATATACATATTACGCCCACACGCCCTCCGACATTTTTAATTGATTTTGTTTTGGCCGTTTATCGTCGTCACGTCCTAACGGTCATATTTTAGTCAATACTAATAAAGCATTTAATTTTAATTTAGGGTGTTTCTTTAGTGCCACACAAAGGGATCCTTTCTATCAAAGTCTGTACATATCCCTTGGACATGTTAAAGCTGCAGTTCAAGCAATGTCCAATGTTTGTTTTTTTAAATAAATAAGTTCTGTACTATGAGAAAATACTAGCATTTAAATAAATCAATAAAAAAAAATATTTTAAAGACTTTTTAATGTATTCTAATGTAATAAGCATTTTTGTTCCTATAGCAACAATTTACAAAGTCACATCCCCTCCCTCTAATAATGGAAAGTCCCAGGTCTGCTCCTGTAGAGAGGTGATGCGTCCTGCAGCAGATAACCCTGTCACCGTGTCCGGAAGGCAAGGAGAAGGAAGCACTGCGTGCGGCTGCTCACACCGACTACGGAGGCCCCCGTGGGTCAAGAACAACAAACTGGAGGGAGCTACGCGTTTCGCCGAGACAACGGCTTCGTCAGGCCCATGAACATGGCACTTTTCACTATGTGAGTGATTTGCTGTTACACGCCAATAAATGTATTGATTTGTTACTTATACACTTGCCTCACTTACCTTCTGCCGCTACACGTGGGAGCAATCGGGACGCTTTTGCCAAGCGGAGGAATTCCTCTGCCAGAACCCTGCCTGCGAGTGACACCTGATCCCTGTCGTGCTGCCCGGTGGGACCCCCACAGATACCCCTCTCAGTACCCGTACTTACACTAGGCCGTGTAAGTATTGTGGACTCCATTTTTATATTCCCATTCCCCCTCTCCCTTTAGGAGGTTATATCCTCCTTTTGGAAGTCAAATTCTTATCACATTTTGGGTATTGGATTGTCTTAACCCCTTGCTCCCCTTCTTTCCTGTTTTTAGCTAATATTAAAAAGAGCTGCAAATAAAGACCCTGAAAAATAAAAATAGGATCTTTCCCAATTACTAAGGCCCCTCACCCTGAATAAGAGCCGACATAGAAACGCCTTCTCACTGCAGCAAACAGGGAGGGATCAGAGCTGGGTGCGGGGCCGGCGTGGGACTGTGGCAGTGGATGTGTGTGTGGGGACGGTGTGGGATTGTGGGAGTGGATGTGTGTGTGGGGACGGTGTGGGATTGTGGGAGTGGATGTGTGTGTGGGGCCGGCGTGGGACTGTGGCAGTGGATGTGTGTGTGGGGACGGTGTGGGATTGTGGCAGTGGATGTGTGTGTGGGGACGGTGTGGGATTGTGGGATTGTGGCAGTGGAGGTGTGTGTGTGGGGCCGGCGTGGGACTGTGGCAGTGGATGTGTGTGTGGGGACGGTGTGGGATTGTGGCAGTGGATGTGTGTGTGTGGGGCCGGTGTGGGATTGTGGCCGGTGTGGGATTGTGGCAGTGGTGGTGTGTGTGTGGGGCCGGTGTGGGATTGTGGCAGTGGAGGTGTGTGTGTGGGGCCGGTGTGGGATTGTGGCCGGTGTGCATTGTGGCAGTGGATGTGGGTGTGGCCGGTGTGGGATTGTGGCAGTGGATGTGTGTGTGGGACGGCGTGGGATTGTGGCAGTGGAGGTGTGTGTGTGGGGCCGGCGTGGGATTGTGGCAGTGGATGTGTGTGTGGGACGGCGTGGGATTGTGGCAGTGGAGGTGTGTGTGTGGGGCCGGCGTGGGATTGTGGCAGTGGATGTGTGTGTGGGGACGGCGTGGGATTGTGGCAGGGGAGGTGTGTGGGGGGACGGCGTGGGATTGTGGCAGGGGAGGTGTGTGTGTGGGGACGGCGTGGGATTGTGGCAGTGGAGGTGTGTGTGTGGGGACGGCGTGGGATTGTGGCAGTGGATTTGTGTGGCCGGGTGTGGCCGGTGTGGGATTGTGGCAGTAGATGTGTGGGGCCTGTGTGGGATTGTGGCAGTGGATGTGTGTGGCCGGTGTGGGATTGTGGCAGTGGATGTGTGTGTGGCCGGTGTGGGATTGTGGCAGTGGATGTGTGTGTGACCGGTGTGGTATTATGGCAGAGGATATGTGGGATTGTGGCAGTAGATGTGTGGAGCCGGTGTGGTATCGTGGCCGTGGATGTGTGGGATCGTGGCCGTGGATGTGTGGTATTGTGGCCGTGGATGTGTGCTCCATTTGATCTACAATAAATCTATATGCACATATTCCATAGGGATACTAGAAAGAGCATAAGAAATCAAACACTTGACAGAGTGTAAAGAGAGCTCAAGTCTGCTGCAGAATCTGCTTCCCAACAGTGATTTCTGCATTGTGACCTCAACATACATTCCAGTGTGTGTGTGTGTGTGTGTGTGTGTGTGTGTGTGTGTGTGTGTGTGTATGTGTGTGTGTGTGTGATATCTCTGTATCCATGAGCAAGATAGAATGTAAACACAAAAAGCTACAAGTACATACTATTTTGCTGTATGTATTGCACACTAAAATATGCGTACCTGTGTGATGTTAGAGTGCTCTGGGACATCGGCCTGCGTACCTGTGTGATGTTAGAGTGCTGTGGGACATCGGCCTGCGTACCTGTGTGATGTTAGAGTGCTCTGGGACAGCGGCCTGCGTACCTGTGTGATGTTAGAGTGCTCTGGGACATCGGCCTGTGTACCTGTGTGATGTTAGAGTGCTCTGGGACATCGGCCTGCGTACCTGTGTGATGTTAGTCTCTGGGACATCGGCCTGCGTACCTGTGTGATGTTAGAGTGCTGTGGGACATCGGCCTGCGTACCTGTGTGATGTTAGAGTGCTGTGGGACATCGGCCTGCGTACCTGTGTGATGTTAGAGTGCTGTGGGACATCGGCCTGCGTACCTGTGTGATGTTAGAGTACTCTGGGACATCGGCCTGCGTACCTGTGTGATGTTAGAGTGCTGTGGGACATCGGCCTGCGTACCTGTGTGATGTTAGAGTACTCTGGGACATCGGCCTGCGTACCTGTGTGATGTTAGAGTGCTCTGGGACACCGGCCTGCGTATCTGTGTGATGTTAGAGTGCTCTGGGACATCGGCCTGCGTACCTGTGTGATGTTAGAGTGCTGTGGGACATCGGCCTGCGTACCTGTGTGATGTTAGTCTCTGGGACATCGGCCTGCGTACCTGTGTGATGTTAGAGTGCTGTGGGACATCGGCCTGCGTACCTGTGTGATGTTAGAGTGCTGTGGGACATCGGCCTGCGTACCTGTGTGATGTTAGAGTACTCTGGGACATCGGCCTGCGTACCTGTGTGATGTTAGAGTACTCTGGGACATCGGCCTGCGTACCTGTGTGATGTTAGAGTACTCTGGGACATCGGCCTGCGTACCTGTGTGATGTTAGAGTACTCTGGGACACCGGCCTGCGTATCTGTGTGATGTTAGAGTGCTCTGGGACATCGGCCTGCGTACCTGTGTGATGTTAGAGTGCTGTGGGACAGCGCCCTGCGTACCTGTGTGATGTTAGAGTGCTGTGGGACAGCGGCCTGCGTACCTGTGTGATGTTAGAGTGCTGTGGGACATCGGCCTGCGTACCTGTGTGATGTTAGAGTGCTCTGGGACATCGGCCTGCGTACCTGTGTGATGTTAGAGTGCTCTGGGACAGCGGCCTGCGTACCTGTGTGATGTTAGAGTGCTCTGGGACAGCGGCCTGCGTACCTGTGTGATGTTAGAGTGCTCTGGGACAGCGGCCTGCGTACCTGTGTGATGTTAGAGTGCTCTGGGACAGCGGCCTGCGTACCTGTGTGATGTTAGAGTGCTGTGGGACATCGGCCTGTGTACCTGTGTGATGTTAGTCTCTGGGACATCGGCCTGCGTACCTGTGTGATGTTAGAGTGCTGTGGGACATCGGCCTGCGTACTTGTGTGATGTTAGAGTGCTGTGGGACATCGGCCTGCGTATCTGTGTGATGTTAGAGTGCTCTGGGACATCGGCCTGCGTACCTGTGTGATGTTAGTCTCTGGGACATCGGCCTGCGTACCTGTGTGATGTTAGTCTCTGGGACAGCGCCTGCGTACCTGTGTGATGTTAGAGTGCTCTGGGACATCGGCCTGCGTACCTGTGTGATGTTAGAGTGCTCTGGGACATCGGCCTGCGTACCTGTGTGATGTTAGAGTGCTCTGGGACATCGGCCTGCGTACCTGTGTGATGTTAGAGTACTCTGGGACATCGGCCTGCGTACCTGTGTGATGTTAGAGCGCTGTGGGACATCGGCCTGCGTACCTGTGTGATGTTAGAGTGCTGTGGGACATCGGCCTGCGTACCTGTGTGATGTTAGAGTGCTCTGGGACATCGGCCTGCGTACCTGTGTGATGTTAGAGAGCTGTGGGACAGCGGCCTGCGTACCTGTTTGATGTTAGAGTGCTGTGGGACATCGGCCTGCGTACCTGTGTGATGTTAGAGTGCTCTGGGACATCGGCCTGTGTACCTGTGTGATGTTAGAGTACTCTGGGACATCGGCCTGTGTACCTGTGTGATGTTAGAGTGCTGTGAGACATCGGCCTGCGTACCTGTTTGATGTTAGAGTGCTGTGGGACATCGGCCTGCGTACCTGTGTGATGTTAGAGTACTCTGGGACATCGGCCTGTGTACCTGTGTGATGTTAGAGAGCTCTGGGACATCGGCCTGTGTACCTGTGTGATGTTAGAGTGCTGTGAGACATCGGCCTGCGTACCTGTTTGATGTTAGAGTGCTGTGAGACATCGGCCTGCGTACCTGTTTGATGTTAGAGTGCTGTGGGACATCGGCCTGCGTACCTGTTTGATGTTAGAGTGCTGTGGGACATCGGCCTGCGTACCTGTTTGATGTTAGAGTGCTGTGGGACATCGGCCTGCGTATCTGTGTGATGTTAGAGTGCTCTGGGACATCGGCCTGCGTACCTGTGTGATGTTAGAGTGCTCAGGGACATCGGCCTGCGTACTTGTGTGATGTTAGAGTGCTGTGGGACATCGGCCTGCGTACCTGTGTGATGTTAGAGTGCTGTGAGACATCGGCCTGCGTACCTGTGTGATGTTAGAGTGCTCTGGGACATCGGCCTGCGTACCTGTGTGATGTTAGAGTGCTGTGGGACATCGGCCTGCGTACCTGTGTGATGTTAGAGTACTCTGGGACATCGGCCTGCGTACCTGTGTGATGTTAGAGTGCTCTGGGACATCGGCCTGCGTACCTGTGTGATGTTAGAGTGCTCTGGGACATCGGCCTGCGTACCTGTGTGATGTTAGAGTGCTGTGGGACATCGGCCTGCGTACCTGTGTGATGTTAGAGTGCTGTGGGACATCGGCCTGCGTACCTGTGTGATGTTAGAGTGCTGTGAGACATCGGCCTGCGTACCTGTGTGATGTTAGAGTGCTCTGGGATTTCCAGTAACTCGATGTTTTGTTCCTGGGCTTGTACAATAAACAGCTCTTTTAGGTCTTCAGTCGTGCAGGAGTTAACTGGCACAGGAACCACCTGGAGGGGGGCACACAAACAGGGTTACAGTCTTAGTAAATTATCAATTGTACACACAAGCACACACGCACGCCAGCACACACACATTCATGCACACACGCCGGCACACATACACACACGCACACGCGCACGCGCACGCACACTCGCGTAACAAAAGCAACAGCATCATACTTTATCATGGGAACATGAAGTGAATGTGGATTATGCAGCACGTCTTGTCATAAAACAAAAATGTATCAAGCTGTACTTAATTGTACAGGCAAAGATTGTACAGGCAAAGCCGGTTATCTGCTCTCACAGGATCGTGTCATGCTGTAACCAGCCGGACACAAAGGTACATACAGGTACGGAGAAAACACAGCGCCTTACTGTCGTCACTAATTGCTTTTCTAAGTGATTAGGAAAATAACATCTTAAGGAACGACTTTTTAAAGGAAAGTTGCAGACTGTTGCTATTGGGACACACACACACACGCACACGCGCACACGCACACACACACACACACACACACACACACACACACACACACACACGCACGCACGCACGCACGCACGCACGTTTTGACACTTTTTTTTTTTAAACTTATATAATGTGTGATGTACACTCACAAAACAAGTGTGATTTTGTGGCTATACGTTAGTATAAAGTGTGCACAAAACATTTTACTGTTAACTGGAGTCCCAAATTGGACTTGTGACGCTGCAGAAGATATCCCTATAGATGCCACTTCCCTATAGATGCCACTTCCCTATAGATGCCACTTCCCTATAGATGCCACTGCACAGATATCTGGTGCACCACTGATGTCCCAGCAGGCCCAGGTTCACAGCAGGGAGCGACGCTTCAGCACGCCCTCACTCCCATTCACATGAATGTGGACCCGAGCCTTGGTCTTAAAAACACAATTAAAAAGCACTACGCCTCTGGTCGAGTCGGATTAAATGGTGATTTCTTGCAGTCAGGAAATAGCAAACTGAATATCAGAGACAATGTATCGCATGTTTAGGAACGCATTTCTTTAACTCATACAGCGCCACAGGTAAGTATCACATCACTGGGACGCGCGCGTCCCTCAGAAAAGGAAGTCATCATTTCAGACAGGAGAACCTGTCCTTACAGACTTAAACTAATGAGATATAACGTGCTGTGAGCGAGACCGCGGCGGAGACATCACCGGTCTGGAAATGACCTCTCTCTGAAAACGTTCTGCGCTTCTGCTCTATGTGATGGATCGGGCTGGTCTGCAATTTAAACAGATCAACCGTCGGAGATACCAGCACAATATCGCAACATGAAACCCCTCTCTGACATGCGAGCAGAGGAAATAGTAACGCTGCTTCCAACGCGGGAAACCCAACACAAACAGTACCGCTGCTTCCAACGCGGGAAACCCAACACAAACAGTACCGCTGCTTCCAACGCGGGAAACCCAACACAAACAGTACCGCTGCCTTCCAGCACGGGAAACCCAACACAAACAGTACCGCTGCCTTCCAGCACGGGAAACCCAACACAAACAGTAACATTGTCTGTATAGCCGGCTGGAAAAGGAACAGAGGCTCCCGCCTCCCATCCCTCACGACAGAGGCCCCCCTCCCCTCACGACAGAGGCCCCCCTCCCCTCACGACAGAGGCCCCCCTCCCCTCACGACAGAGGCCCCCCTCCCCTCACGACAGAGGCCCCCCTCCCCTCACGACAGAGGCCCCCTTCCCCTCACGACAGAGGCCCCCCTCCCCTCACGACAGAGGCCCCCTTCCCCTCACGACAGAGGCCCCCCTCCCCTCACCACAGAGGCCCCCGTCCCCACATGCTCCCCTCCCCCTCCCCTCCCAAAAGAGGCCCCCCTCCCCTCACCACAGAGGCCCCCGTCCCCACATGCTCCCCTCCCCCTCCCCTCCCAAAAGAGGCCCCCCTCCCCTTACGACAGAGGCCCCCCTCCCCTTACGACAGAGGCCCCCCTCCCCTTACGACAGAGGCCCCCCTCCCCTTACGACAGAGGCCCCCCTCCCCTTACGACAGAGGCCCCCCTCCCCTTACGACAGAGGCCCCCCTCCCCTTACGACAGAGGCCCCCCTCCCCTTACGACAGAGGCCCCCCTCCCCTTACGACAGAGGCCCCCCTCCCCTTACGACAGAGGCCCCCCTCCCCTTACGACAGAGGCCCCCCTCCCCTTACGACAGAGGCCCCCCTCCCCTTACGACAGAGGCCCCCCCTCCCCTTACGACAGAGGCCCCCCTCCCCTTACGACAGAGGCCCCCCTCCCCTTACGACAGAGGCCCCCCTCCCCTTACGACAGAGGCCCCCCTCCCCTTACGACAGAGGCCCCCCTCCCCTTACGACAGAG